>NW_015386153.1:595813-644730 GCF_001527695.2 Protobothrops mucrosquamatus | reverse complement strand
TTCTTCTTCTTCTTCTTCTTCTTCTTCTTCTTCTTCTTCTTCTTCTTCTTCTTCTTCTTCTTCTTCTTCTTCTTCTTCTTCTTCTTCTTCTTCTTCTTCTTCTTCTTCTTCTTCTTCTTCTTCTTCTTCTTCTTCTTCTTCTTCTTCTTCTTCTTCTTCTTCTCCTTCTCCTTCTCCTTCTCCTTCTCCTTCTCCTTCTGCCATATCCGTTATCGGACGTTGGCGATCATGTTGGCAATCCTGTTTTTATCAGCAGCCGCACGAAAAAGTGCTGCTGAGTTTTGTCCAAACTAGAAGAATATTTCCTTTAAAACTTGTTGATATGTATCAATCCTCCATAAACCTCTCTACTCTCTGTTTAAAATCATATAAAGTGTCACCTTGTCAGCAAGTTCTATCTGACTATGCGGTGTGGAAAGAAATATTTCTTTTTGTTTGTTCTTAAACTCTCCGCAGTTTATCTTCAATGGAGGGCTCTAGATTTTAACACTGTAAGAAAACTCTCCATCTCATGTGCATTGGTATAAAGAACTACCCCCGAAGATATGTATATACTGCGAGATGCAAAGAATGCTGCTTTGATTAGTTGGTTTTCTCCTTCTCTTTGTTTGATGTTTATGTCTTGTTTTCTGCCAGTTCACCTGTAGTACTGTGGACCTTCTTGACTGTATAGCTGCAGAGTATAATCTCACTCCTCCTGAGGTGAATTTGTGCCATATTAGCTATTCCAATTATAGCCTGGAAACCACAGAAGGATTCTGTGCTACTTCTCAGCCAAACTGTAACTTTCCAGAGGTATTTGCTTTGTGCTGTAATGTGGGTGTATTTGTTTTGGGTAAAAATGACATAACGTGTTGCTGGGGTCTTCATTACTGTGTTGGTTTTTCTGTCAGCCTTTATCAATACAGTATACTAAAATGGCATCAACTGCTCCGTAGAATCCTTCATTGAAAAAGGGCTTGGGTTTTTGTACTTTTGTCTGCCACTCAACTCTTAATCCCTCTGTATATGTTCCATACAATGAAAACATGAAATCTTCTTCAGACTGAGGAGTGAATAATCTTATTTCAGAATGTTCCTGCATGTAATCAGTCTTTGCCTTGTAAAATTAGGACACCACAGGGAAAGCATTAGCGTAGCTCCCTTCCGAATTACTGTTTTCTATGCAATGAACTGGGAGCTTTGCTAAGGGGTAGGACACACATCCTTTTATATAAAATTAAATGCATTCATAATGCAGGGATTATTGAGTATGAGATTATTGAGTAACATTCAAGAACACGATCAATTGCTAGGCAGTTTCATTCCAGAACCCACAACCTAAAGTTGCATGCCTTTCCAATTGCACCATGTAGAGGTTTCTCTATGTACCTCTGCCTGCAGAAATTGTAATTGGGGATAGGGGGAGGAGCTCACCAAGGGAGGTGAGATTCAGCAAGGCCTCTGTAGACTCTCTCCTAGGAGTACAAAGATTGCAGCTCTCCAAACACTTGGACATTAGTCCCATCAAAAAGAATAAGGGTATGCATGCAAAGATATGTATGGAATTGCAGTATAAATCTGCCCAACTTAAAAAGACTCCAGTCTATTCCATGCTTGTGAGGGTATTTTAGGGACCTCTGTAGGTTTCGCACAATCCTGGGAAAAGTTACTGAAGGAACTGCAGAGCAGTTGTTTTGAAGCACGGAGGGCAAAACTGTAGCACGGCTGCATCTTTTCTGGGGACTGTAGGTTGGCCTTCTGCAACTGCTGTATAGTCCCAGGAGAAGTCATAGTTGCTTCAAGGAGCTTCATAGAGGTGCCACGTTTGTGTCTACAGGCAATCCAAAGCAACTTTTGCCTTCAAATCCCAACTCCCTGCTTTAAGGAGCTGCAGACACAGTTGTGTTCCTGCATGCTGCAAAGGACCCGGTGTACATACATGTATAACAATACACAAACACATGCATATGTGTATTGACACACGTACACATCACACAGAGCTGGAGGGTAAGCTTTTAAAAGAGATGCCTCTTTTCTGACAGTGAAGAATGTATTTGATATTTCTTTATATCACTGGGAATGTGGGCTAATTCTGCATATTATCAGAGAGTAGTTTTGGCCTGAAAAAAATGATTAAATAAATATCTAAACTGGTTACTTTCCCGCCCTCCCTGCCCCCGGGGCCTAAAATGTGTTTGTGTTCTATTTGCCTGTGCGATCATTTGCAGTTGTAAGATGCTCATTAGTTTTAGAAATCATTTCAAAAACAGTCCTAGTGTCAGTTCCTCCATTACCAATGGAAAAAAGAAAAAGGCACCGAATTCTGTGTACCCTCAGCACCGTTTGTCGCCTGTCCAATTGAATATGCCGGAAGTGGATGCCTTGTCAGTTGTTTATAGAATGGGGTATATGGGGCAGGTAGGAGAGAATGAGCTCCATGATCACTGAGTTGTCAGGGAAGCATCCAATAAGTCCGGTGAACTCCCATTTTAGGTCAAAGGTTGCACAGGCCTCCTGGAAACTTTGTTAGCTTGTGCTGGCCTCAGGATGGAGACCCTTGAAACTGAGGAGTCTTAATCTGCAACTAAGATCATATTCCTTTTTAACCATGTTTTGTAAATCTGCTAAATTGCCCTTTACTTTACTGAAATTCTTTTCTTTTTCTCTTGTTCTTGTTTTCATTCCCCTCCTCTCCCCCCCCCACCAGTACTTCACCTACAGTGTTTTACTGACCCTCCTGGCTTGCTCCGTGTTCCTTCAGATCAGCTGCATTGGGAAACTCATTTTGATGTTGATTATTGAATTTATATATGTCCTCATTGTGGAAGTGCCAGGCCTTACCCTCTTCGATAATGCAGATCTTCTGGTTACAGCCAATGCCATGTAGGTAAACATAAAGAGTCCATGGGGGGTGGGGGATGGGGTTAGAGAAAAGTGTGGCCACGGTTGGTGGTGTGAGATTTTCCTGAACAACCATGTGAATTGATATATTTTAATCTGGACTGAACCACTTCATTTGACATGTATGACTGAACAGTTTCCATTTTCTAAAACAAAATGTGTATAAAAATCCATACATATTAGAAAATTATTTTTTTTTTTAACGTATGAAGAAGTGTTGCCATCTGAAATGGAATGGTCCAGAACCAGGTTTACCACTTCATATGCCAAATTGGTGGCATTATCCAATATATTTCAGCAATAGCTCATCCCAACCCACTTCACAGGGTTTTTGGGGGGCGGGGGGAAATAGCGGAGGAAGGGTATGTTGGATATGTTTGCTGCCTTGGGTTATTTGTAAAAAAAAACCAACAATACAACAATAAATACAAATGTATCTCCAAGTTCTCACAGGCCGGTAAGGAGGATGCACAAAATAATAGTCAGTCTGGAACTAAATCTTGATTTGCCTCACACCGTGCTGAGAATCTCCAGGATATTGGGGCAGCCTTCACCTGCCGTTTTCACCTGAGGAGCCAGAGGCAAAGGAAGGGAGCATGGAAAGCATAGAAGGAAATCCTAAATATCCTAGCATCAAGAGTGGCACAACTGCAGCTGGCTGTAGGGGAGTGGTGTTCCCATTGGCCAGGGGTAGGCAACCTTGGCTCTTTTATGACTCGTGGACTTCAACTCCCAGAATTCCTGAGCCAGCATGGCTCAGCTTGGAAACCTCTCCCTTTTCCCTCAGCATGGCTGGCTCAGGAATTCTGGGAGTTGAAGTCCACGAGTCATAAAAGAGCCAAGGTTGCCTACCCCTGCCATTGGCCTAGCAAGAAATGGACACTGTGGTAGCCTGGCTCCTTGTGTTTTGGTAGGTGTGGCTATCATTGGCTTGGGGAGCTGCTGGGAAAGCTGTGCAGTAAGGCTTTGCTAAGGGAAGGCCTCTGTACTGCTGTATGGATTGCAGGCAGGCTACAACCTTATCAGTTGGTTGTTAGAGGTGTATCTCATCCATCCACAGGCAAATGCCAAGTGCAGCTTTTCTGCAGTAGCAATAGGCTACATGACCGAATGGGAATGTAATCAGTGTCGTTATGTGGACACGTATCATGGGGAGGCATAAGAAAGAAATCTGTGAAGAGATATATATGATGTAACAGATGCAGAACAGGAAAAGTAATTATTCTCTAGCTTTAAATCCCTGCCACAAATTCCTTTCCCATCTTGTATATGATATTGGAAAAGGGACCCCACCCTACCTGCCTTGGGACTTGAAGTGACTGTAGGAGTCAGGGTGTTGGAATATAAATTTATTGTGAAAGATAAGGGCCACTCCTTCTGTTCTTCTCTCAGTGAAGTGATGAAAGATTGGTGCATGGGATAGCTTCCAGCACTTAGTTTGAGGATTAATTTCTTCCCATTTAATTTTAAGCAGTGTGACAAGGCTGGTGGTAGCTTGGTGGCCAGGCAGTGATATTTACTTCAATAAGAAGGAAGGAAGGAAGGAAGGAAGGAAGGAAGGAAGGAAGGAAGGAAGGAAGGAAGGAAGGAAGGAAGGAAGGAAGGATTCTCAACTTAAGCTCCAAAAGATGAACTATTCATGGTTAAGTGGTTGCTTACATTTCCATTGTTCCCTATAATATCGGCAAGAAGTTATTTAGAGTGAGGCTGATTAGTTGGATCTATCTCACTCCACTCTCAAGCCAGCTTTGAGAGTCTCAGCATTTTGCCTAAGGGCACCGTATAGGAAGGCCTGTTTCCATAAATCTTACTCGGACCAGCCAAAGTTTCCAATGCCAGGCAAGCAAAAGAATTCAGCATTGATACTAGAGGTGGAAAAAATCTAATTCCGTGGGCGAATCTGGGCTTGCAGGATTTCTTTGACATTAAGTGATTGCAAAGATGCCTTCTAAATGTGCAGTTCTTGGGAATAAGCCTCTTTCGACACAGAGGGCCTTACTTTGAAATAGCACACACACTGTATTGTGTTGCCTGGATGTGCTAATGACTCATTAATTTGACTAGTGACTCATTAGAGCTGGCTTCTCTGCTGTGCAGAATTTTGATTCCTTTGGTGATTAGCTACCCCGCTATTATCATATTATTTAGCCCAGTAATGTTTTATTATTTTCATAATGCTCTTAAAATACCCTGAATAGCCATTTTGATTGAACTCGGTAAGTGAGTAATGCATAAAAAAAAAACCTGTCTCAGCCTGAATCACAGAAGGGAGGGGTTTTTTTCATATTTTTAATTGTTTTGCTGAGATAATCCACCTGAACATGATTTTTCTCTTCCTATAAGAGAAAATTGAACGCAAATTAGAAGCAGTCATTTGAAGGAGGAATCTGAAAACAAACCATCTTTTTAGACATTTTATAGTGCCAGGAATTTTGATCAGGCTAAATTGGAGCACTTTGAAGCAATTACTTGCATCACCTCACAATCAAGATGTCAGGAATAAGGGTGAAGTAAATAACCCCATCTTTTCCAAGAAATAAATGTGGGAGTTGCAGTTTTGGTACTTATTAACTTACTTTTCTTCTGAAAGCTCTTTTAATAGCTAGGACTCACTACTTAGCATACTATTTATGGCTGGTGGGAAACTTTTAGGAAAGCCAAACATAGCTTAGGTGCACCTGCTTCCAGATCCAGGACATATTCTATTCTACCTTCAACTATAGAAGCTCCTTAGGTCAGTGATGGCGAACCTTTTAGAGACCGAGTGCCCAAACTGCAACCCAAAACCCACTTATGCATCATCAGGTGCCGGGTGGGTGTGGCCCATTGGCTGGGTGTGGCCAATTGGGTGGGTGTGGCCCATTGGGTGGGCATGGCTGTGGTGGTAACGGCAGACTCGATGGGACTAAAAAGTTCAATCAATCAATTCCAACTTGGCAAGATCTTTTTTTTCCCCGCGAGAAGTTGAAATTGACTGATTGATTGAACCTTTTCTTTTTTTTGCACACGGTGGCGGAGGCCTAAAGCGAAAAGGTTTTATAAAACCCAGCTGAAGGCTTAGGACTGGGGCGATGGCGCATGTGCCCACAGAGAGGGCCTGAGTGCCGCCTCTGGCACCGTGCCATAGGTTCGCCACCACTGCCCTAGGTGATTTTGGGCTAATCATTCCCTTCTCTCACAGAGATTTGAGTAAAGAGGTCACACTTATAAGCTCATTCTGGAGAAAAAATGCTACTATTACCCTTACACAGGATTATGGTTATGTGGAAAATAAGGAGTGGAATTAATTGAATTAATACGGATTCCCGATCCACCAAACTACAGTAATACCTTGGTACTCAACTGCTTTGAAACTCATCAAATTTGGTACTCAACGCATTTTGATGTGAAAATTTGGTCCCAGTACTCATCGTTTGTTTGGTACTCAACGCGCAAGCTAGAACTTGTCAATGTCAGCTGCCTTGTGACTCACTGCATTTTTCCTGGGATTTTTTTTTTTTTTGGTATTCAACATTTTTGTTATTCATCGTGCCTCCCAGAACTAATTAATGATGAGTACCAAGGTACCACTGTATGGCAATGCTAGCTGCATAGAGATGCCACTTTTTCTGTCATACGAATTTACTCAGTGTGTAGGCCTCTTTTCCTACACTGAGCAGAGGCTCAGACAGAGTCTTGAATGCTCCCTTCCAATTCTCTGATTCTAAGGAAGGGCTGTGGTTCCAACTCCACAAGAACAACAGAGCATTTGAAGTTGTAACTGGAAAAGCAACAGCAAGATTTAGGCATGGCTATATACATGGACAGCTTGATGTTAGCTAAATAGAAATACAAGGTATGTTTAACGTGAACAATTAATTTGAGCTGCAAGACTGGAAAATAATGGCATTAATTTGATTGCAAATTTCCTTTGCTGGGGCTGACATAGCTATTTGATTCTACTATAGCAAAGTCTTAAATCTGTGACAAGATATAAGTAAAATTTCCAGGAAGGTACAAATATGAATGAAATATGAAGAAAATTGTAATTGTAAGATACTCTTCCATTGAATAAAAATTATAATTGTAAGATACACTTCCATTGAATGAAATAATAGCTTGGTAGATATAAAGATTCACATTTTCCAAATAATTCAGTGAAATACTTTGGCCTTAAAATGTAATATTTCATAACCAATACATTATGCCTATTTAGGTATAGATATCTTTAGGTTTACTCGTCATTGGAATTATTTGCTTCTAAGCAGCATAGATATGCGATGTCTTGTCTAACTCTGTAATTTTCCTTCTAATCCTTCCCAATAAACCAGTAAATCCTCACTTCAACCAAAATTAAATCCAAAAGGTACAGGATAAACCTCTCACGTTAACCATACTCATAGAACAAATTCTTTGGAAGTGGTTGTGGCTCCCCCTAGTGTCCAAGGTGAAAAAACTGAAAGAATGTTATTATGGAGCGTTGCACATTACATCTCTGTACTAAATGTATGCTTCTTTAATTTATTTGCATATTGACTCGAATGGACCTTTGCATGCTTCTAGAAAAACAAGGTAGGGGAACGTTTCTGAAATTATTTTCAACCGTTTTATCAACTGTGATCGTAAGAAGTGTCACTGTTTTCTTTTGTGTATCAAAAGTGTTGTGTTTGTGTGCATGTATGCTTAAATTGTCCCCTGGGAAGCTGGTGGTGGGTTGTGAACATTTCACTCTGGGTCATTGGCAAGCAAGGTGGGGGGGTGAGAAAGGGGGGGGGGGCTTAGAAGGGAGCAGTCACTAACTTTCTATGCTGCTGCCTAAATGCATCTCTCCTAGGAATGTTCTGGGAATTATTTTTCTGCATATTTTTTCTGCAACCTCTAGCAAATTTTCAAACCCCGGCTCTGCCCCAATCCCAGATTAGTTCCTGTTCAGTTCAGTTATTGATAAGTTAGCTTGTTAATGGGCAGATAGACAAGACTTCCAAGCTCTTGTATATGATTGTATCCCAGCATTTCATAGGGCTAGACAGAATAAAAACTGATGTTGCAATTGTCCAATGTTAGACCCAGAATTTATGAGGGGCTCAGACATTATATGATTCATTGGGGGCTGTACTTTTTCCCCCCCAACCAGCCTTATTCAGATTTTCTTGTTTAAAAAAAAAAGGCGGAGGGCAGGATTTCTTATATTTTTAATATTGCATAGGATGTCTGTGTTTCAACCAGACATTCAGTAGGCTGAATTTGCGTACGGCTTTGTGTGTGATGGGTGGGGCTTGGGAAAGAATGCAATTTTGTTGGGTAAATTGGTTACATTCCAGACATGAGAGAGGTGTGTTCACGTGTGCCTGCACCCCTCCAGCTAGGAAATACATGCAGTGCTCATAGGCTATAGTTATTTATTTAATTTATTAGATGCAAAAGAAGATTGTTTCATTGGGGAAAAAAAGGGAACATGTGGCTCAAAACAATTCTTGTTGTACCTCCTTTGTTTTTACCTTTCTTTTCCACATCACAACAGGCCAGTTTGTGTATCCCATTCTGCCAATGGGGAGACAAATTAAGATACAACAGTTGAGTGAAAGAAGATATAAAAGGCCTATCTTGACTCAGAACTCAAACTCTTAGCAATGCAAGCAATATCATAGAAATGAATATGTGAAATTGGAAAAAAAAGAACAGGGGCTAATGATGATCTCAAAGGTGCTTTTTCAACTGGATTGTTTTTCTTTGAGAAGGAAGAAGAAAACCTTTCACTTCTCATCCAAGAAGCTTCATGAGATTCATTCACAAGTTGAAGAAGCTTGTGATGAAGCAAAACATTTTCTTTTTTTTCCTCAAGGAAAACAACGGTCCAGTTGCCTTTTGAAAAAGCACCTCTGGGGCAACTTTGACCTGATGACTGAGAATCTCCACAGATTCTAATGGCTAATGGTGGGTAAAAGAAATGAAAGATCTCTTCGTTTTGCCTAAAATATGTCCTTTTTGTTCTTTTAGCGTGTTTTCCAATGAGACTGAGAATGGAATATGGTGAGTTAATGAAGGACGATGTAAATTGCATTTTCAACAATTGAGATGTGTTTGAACATCTCAATGGTTGATTTTCAACAATTAATTTAGAATCGGTGGATGCTCGTATTGGTGCAGATCTGTGGCAGAAGGAGGGAGGGTGCTCTTGGTTCAAGATGCTGCACTTGCACTGCAGCTGGTTGAGTTCACTCTTTTCCTGGATCAGGAGTCCCTGCACTCAGTCATTCAAGTCCTGGTCATCTCACATCTGGGCTACTGCAATGCACTGTACATGGGGCTATCCTTGAAGAGCGTTCGGAAGTTTCAACTGGTGCAAAGTGTGGCAGCACAGGCAGTTCCTGGGGTCCCTAGGATGACCCATGTTAGGCTGCACTGGTTGCTGGGTGCAGTTCAAGGTTTGGGTTATTACCTTTAAAGCCCTGCATGACATGGGGTCCAGGTTACGTGAAGAACTGTGTCACCCCACTGGGACTGGCTCACCTTACCCGCACCAGCAAAGGAGACATACTGCAGGCCCTGTTGGTCAAGGAATTCTAGGGCCTTCTCTCCTGTGGCTCCTGCCCGTTAGACTATCTTACCCCCGGAGGTGAGATTGGCTCCTACCCTTCTGTCCTGGATCTGCCAGATGGCTTGAGGTCCCAATGTGGGAGCATCACATTGGAGGTGGTTGAATTAAGAGACA
This sequence comes from Protobothrops mucrosquamatus, assembly GCF_001527695.2. NCBI lineage: Eukaryota > Metazoa > Chordata > Lepidosauria > Squamata > Viperidae > Protobothrops > Protobothrops mucrosquamatus. The sequence continues at coordinate 635,156 of NW_015386153.1, read as the reverse complement.
ATCACACGTTCCCCCCCCCCCCCCGTGCATCCTGTCGTGTCCCTCCCCATCTTTTANTTTTTTTCATTTCATGATCACAGATATCTTGCTGTAGATAATCTACAGGGGGCCGATAGGCACCATCTTAGCATAGTGGGCCTATAGCTTAGATAAAGAATACTGACAAGCACATTTCCTAGATTGCTTTCAGAACATTTGCGTGGGAAAAGTGTTACATAAATATTGTAAATTGACTAAATGAAGAGCATTGTAATTCGGTGGGAGTTCTTTTCAAAAACGAATCAATTTTACTTGCTTAAATTACGTCTCAAGGATGACGATCTTGGAAAAGTTGCTGCTTTTACGAATGTCGATGGTTTTCTTCTTCATGGGATTCTACTCCTGTTGATCAGCCTCACCAACCTGAATCAGAACTCAAAATGAAGCTTCCGCCAATATTGGAGTTCAATTTTGAGGACAGAACTAATAATTTCAGTAATAGGTCTTCTAAGTACGCTTAAAATTAGAACCCGATGAAGTGTAGCAGGTGACTCTGTTATCACCGGTCTATTACATCCCATGCATATTTATTTCCAGCCCATTTCCCACATAAATGAAGTTAACTTGCAACCACCTCCTTGTCTCTCTCTTTCTCTCTCTTCAGGCTACTGAAGAAAAGGAGGAGATGGAGGAGCTGCAGGCCTACAACCGACGGCTTCTCCATAATATCTTGCCAAAGGACGTAGCAGCCCACTTTCTTGCACAGGAGCGGAGAAACGATGAACTGTATTATCAGTCCTGTGAATGTGTGGCTGTCATGTTTGCTTCCATCAGCAACTTCTCAGAATTCTACGTGGAGTTAGAGGCCAACAATGAAGGGGTGGAGTGCTTGAGGCTCCTCAATGAAATCATTGCTGATTTTGATGAGGTGAGCAAATTCAAGGAGAACAATGGTCTCTTTCATGCTGAGGACCGATCACTATGTAAAATACCCTGTCCCACACAACATTGCATTTGACACTTTGGTTGTCTAGGTTCAGGGGCTCTTTAAGTGACAAATATTTTTTTTTAACTTTCTGCTCTAATAGATATTAATACAAAAAAACAATTGAACCTTCTCTACAGTCATAAAGTGTTCCCCAAAACTCTTAGAATTCATGGAACTAGTTTTCCTAACCCAGTTAAGTGATTGCATGTCCTGGTCACCTACTTAGTCTTTTGGCCCCTAGTGCCATAGAGCGGGGCAAGTAGGAATTGAGTCAAGGCAGCTGAAACATGCATGCACACTTGCTAGAAAACTTATTCATTATAGCTAGCTTGGATTTTCTTGAATTTTTTTGTAGCAAAGAAGGAATTACATTATAACAGAATAATCTATGCCATACAATTAAAAGTGCAAATAGTGTTAACTCAATTACCTGTGTGTGATAGCAAGCATTGACACATGTCATTTGTATTATACTAAACACAGACAGGAATTTGAACAGACAGGAATATATTCATGTTGTATTATATTATATTGAAACATTATAAAATATTTCCTCCTATACTAGGCTAGAATATTGCATCAGAAGATCTAGGACTTCTTAACCCAAGGATAAATGATGTGTGTCAGTGTTTGAGGGTCTATGTCAATTTGCTACAGCCAACTCGCCATGGCCAACTCACCACAACTTTCTGCAGTCAACTCGCCATGGCCAATTTTCTGCGGGACAACTCACCATGGGACAAGAGTTACACTAATATTAAGAAATAGTCTAATACAGGGCTCCCCAACCTATGGGCCACGGCCCGGTAGTGGGCTGTGGCCTGCTGGCCACCGGGCCGTGGGACAGGCTGGCCAGTGTGCGCACACACCCCCACTTGTGCTAGCGCCGCAGCCGTGGGATACAAAAACAGGACACCGTGCCACAGGGTGCAAAAACGGGACACTGCTGTACTGCAGGCCGCGAAAACAGGCCGCCATGCTTCTGGGCACGAAACAGGCCACTGCTGCGCCTCGGGGTGCGAAAACAGGATGCTGCCGCGCCTCGGTGCAAAAACGGGACATTACTGCACCGTGAGGTGCAAAAACGGGTCAACGCCATGCTGCGGGGTGTGAAAACAGGCCACTGCTGCACCTCGGTGCGCAAAAACAGGTGCCACCCTGCTGCAGGGCGCAGAAATGGGGCTCTGTGCCGCACAAGAACAGGGCAGGCCTAGTGAATATCACGCAAGTGCTAGCCCCGCCCCATTTGCATCACGTGTGTGCTTGCGGCCCCGTGCGTGCGTGCGTGTGTGTATGAAAAATGCTTGCCCCTCCCTTTACCTCCGGTCTGCCAACCGAGAAAGGTTGGTGACCTCTGGTCTAATAGAATCGTTAAATATAGGATGCCAAAGGAGGGACAAAATAAAATGTAAATGACAAAAATTAAAATATTTTTAAAAATTATTTTAAATAATTAAATTGAATTGTCCCACAGTGAGTATTCCCATGGCGAGTTGGCTGTGGCCAATTGGCCGTGGTGAAATGACCATGGCGAGTTGGCTGAGGCAAGTTGTCCCATTCCACAAGGCACAACCAATAGCTGTTTTCGTGTTTTAATTTAGTGTTTTAATATAGTTCAATCTCTAGGTCTGTACTCAGGATCCAAATAGCTCATTTATTTTATTTTCATATATGAATCATGCTGGATTGTTTTAGCTGCTAATGGATGTAGTATCCAGGATTGTGCACAGATCATTTACAGAGCATGGCTTGATTTACATGTGTCTCCTTTTCCTTCCTTGGATTTGTAGATAATAAGTGAAGACCAATTTCGACAGCTGGAAAAGATCAAAACAATAGGGAGCACATATATGGCTGCTTCGGGTCTTAATGATTCCACCTATGACAAGGTGGGCAAAACGCATATCAAGGCCCTGGCGGACTTTGCAATGAGGCTAATGGATCAAATGAAGTACATCAATGAGCATTCGTTCAACAATTTCCAGATGAAAATAGGTAAATATTGTGGTTGTACTTTATGTTCCAGAAATTCACCCTCTCAATCCACTCTCTACGATTAAAAAAAGCAAATGCCATATTTCATATGAAGCTACTGAATGCAAGTAGTTATGTTTCTTTTGACTGGTATTCAGTTGGCAGTGCCAGTTATGACTTATGCAAATTATATAACATGTCCAACCGACAGTGGAAAAATCAAAACATACCCCTGCATCACAAATGTGCTCTTTGGTGTACAGTAGCTACAAGCATAAATTATTCCCGATAACAAAAATATACCTAAGAATAAGCATACAATAAGATAAGCAAGTAATCAGTGATCTTTTCAGCTTCCAGAATTCCACACATTCATACACACTAGTATCAACACAAAGCTTCCCAGTCAGTAGGCTTGTAACTGCACCCTGATAGGTCTGCATTTCACTAGGATCAAAAATGCAAAACTGTGAGCTATCTCATCATCATCATCATTTTTCCATTTCCCCCTTTGTATTATTTCCTTCAGACTGATGTCCCAGAGAGAGGAATTTACTATGTAATATCCAGAGCAGGCATAGTTTGTTCTGACTGTCATTGGGGCACATGTTGCAGTCAAAATAAAATAAAATAACGGTTCTACAGTTCAGACATGTCTACAGAATATGTATTCACATTTCACTCCTGTGACTTGCGGAAGCTGCAGAAGGTTAACGGGCAAGACAGGAACCTCAAGAAGCGATATCCTTTCTGGCGTGCCCTTGGGGAAATTCAGTAGCTCCAGAAACACCTTGATAGGGTTGGGACTGAGTCCTATCCTTATTGATTTCGACGGAAAAGATTTAAGACAATTCTTAATGTTTCCACTGAAGTCAGTGGGAGTAGATTGTATTTTGGTTTCCAAATATTTATAATTTTTTTATTTGCAAATTTGTGCCAAGGGTGGATTGTTTCTTTTCTCTCTCCCTCTTCCCCTGCTCTCTTTCTGTCTCCCTTCACTTTCTCTGTATTTTTTTTTTAAAATCTTTATTAAAATAATTTTTAAAAAATAACATTTGTGGGAAAATGTGAATCTACAAATTATTTGTTATATTTATATGGCCTCCCACCTCAAAAAAAAAAACATGACTCTGGTGCGATATATAAATTACACTAGTAGTTAACAGCTAAATAAATAAATGAAAGAAGGGTGTGCAGCAAACTGCTTCCTTTCCTTCTTTTATTTATACGAAGTGACTTCTTCAAAACTTAGTAGAGGTGAGTGAGGCCTGGGGACGAATCTGGTGGTTGTATTGTTTCTGCATGCGATTTTCTGATGGTAGCTAGTAAGCAGCAATTTATTTTTGGAAGTCTTAACTCCTTACTGCTTTGTTTCTAGGGCTCAATATTGGTCCTGTAGTAGCAGGAGTCATAGGTGCACGTAAGCCCCAGTATGATATTTGGGGCAACACTGTGAATGTAGCTAGTCGAATGGACAGTACAGGAGTCCCCGATAGGATTCAGGTGAGTCTTCCTGACACCTTTTTTTTTTTTTTACCTTTCCAAACTCTGCTTGCAGCAGCACTTACATAACTTGTAATAGTGAGAGAGAAGATACTTCAGCATACATTTGATACAACTGCCTTCCCCCTCTGTATTTTGTACCCTTCTTTTAATAGAGCCAGCATCTGTGTTTAGAGGTTGAATGCTTATGCCTGGCAATTGGATAGTAAGGCTTCTTGAGTATAATGGACTCTAAATCTAGTAGACTTGCCTAGCATCAGTTCTGCTTCCATATTGTTCTATCCCAGCCTATTACCGTCCTTGTTAGAGGCACAAGGACCAAACCCCTGCTGATACAATAGACTGGAGACTTTAAAACAAAACAAAATCCCTTTTATTTGGGTGACAAACCTGTCAATAAGTCCAACACACAAACAGCAAAACTCAAGTCCAAAGGAAGGAAATAGTCCACAGGAACACGTTGCAAACAAGACGAACAGACCAGGATTCCAAGAAGCACTTTGCAAACGGTTGCCTTCAGCAACCAGCACCGCCCACACCTNTTTTTTTCATTTCATGATCACAGATATCTTGCTGTAGATAATCTACAGGGGGCCGATAGGCACCATCTTAGCATAGTGGGCCTATAGCTTAGATAAAGAATACTGACAAGCACATTTCCTAGATTGCTTTCAGAACATTTGCGTGGGAAAAGTGTTACATAAATATTGTAAATTGACTAAATGAAGAGCATTGTAATTCAGTGGGAGTTCTTTTCAAAAACTAACCAATTTTACTTGCTTAAATTACGTCTCAAGGATAACAATCTTGGAAAAGTTGCTGCTTTTACGAATGTCGATGGTTTTCTTCTTCATGGGATTCTACTCCTATTGATCAGCCTCACCAACCTGAATCAGAACTCAAAATGAAGCTTCCGCCAATATTTGAGTTCAATTTTGAGGACAGAACTAATAATTTCAGTAATAGGTCTTCTAAGTACGCTTAAAATTAGAACCCGATGAAGTGTAACAGGTGACTCTGTTATCACCGGTCTATTACATCCCATGAATATTTATTTCCAGCCCATTTCCCACATAAATGAAGTTAACTTGCAATCACCTCCTTGTCTCTCTCTTTCTCTCTCTTCAGGCTACTGAAGAAAAGGAGGAGATGGAGGAGCTGCAGGCCTACAACCGACGGCTTCTCCATAATATCTTGCCAAAGGACGTAGCAGCCCACTTTCTTGCACAGGAGCGGAGAAACGATGAACTGTATTACCAGTCCTGTGAATGTGTGGCTGTCATGTTTGCTTCCATCAGCAACTTCTCAGAATTCTACGTGGAGTTAGAGGCCAATAATGAAGGGGTGGAGTGCTTGAGGCTCCTCAATGAAATCATTGCTGATTTTGATGAGGTGAGCAAATTCAAGGAGAACAATGGTCTCTTTCATGCTGAGGACTGATCACTATGTAAAATACCCTGTTCCACACAACATTGCCTTTGGCACTTTGGTTGTCTAGGTTCAGGAGCTTTTTAAGTGACAAATATTTTTTTTTTAACTTTCTGCTCTAATAGATATTAATACAAAAATTCAATTGAACCTTCTCTACAGTCGTAAAGAGTTCCCCAAAACTCTTAGAATTCATGGAACTAGTTTTTCTATCCCAGTTGAGTGATTGCATGTCCTGGTCACCTACTTAGTCTTTTGGCCCCTAGTGCCATAGAGCGGGGCAAGTAGGAATTGAGTCAAGGCAGCTGAAACATGCATGCACTTGCTAGGAAACTTATTCATTAGAGCTAGCTTGGATTTTCTTGAATTTTTTTGTAGCAAAGAAGGAATTACATTATAACAGAATAATCTATGCCATACAATTAAAAGTGCAAATAGTGTTAACTCAATTACCTGTGTGTGATAGCAAGCATTGACACATGTCATTTGTATTATACTAAACACAGACAGGAATTTGAACAGACAGGAATATATTCATGTTGTATTATATTATATTGAAACATTATAAAATATTGCCTCCTATACTAGGCTAGAATATTGCATCAGAAGATCTAGGACTTCTTAACCCAAGGATAAATGATGTGTGTCAGTGTTTGAGGGTCTATGTCAATTTGCTACAGCCAACTCGCCATGGCCAACTCACCACAACTTTCTGCAGTCAACTCGCCATGGCCAATTTTCTGCGGGACAACTCACCACGGGACAAGAGTTACACTAATATTAAGAAATAGTCTAATACAGGGCTCCCCAACCTATGGGCCATGGCCCGGTAGTGGGCTGTGGCCTGCTGGCCACCGGGCCGTGGGACAGGCTGGCCAGTATGCGCACACACCCCCACTTGTGCTAGCGCCGCAGCCGTGGGATACAAAAACAGGACACCGTGCCACAGGGTGCAAAAACGGGACACTGCTGTACTGCAGGCCGCGAAAACAGGCCGCCATGCTTCTGGGCACGAAACAGGCCACTGCTGCGCCTCGGGGTGCGAAAACAGGATGCTGCCGTGCCTCGGTGCAAAAACGGGACATTACTGCACCGTGAGGTGCAAAAACGGGTCAACGCCATGCTGCGGGGTGTGAAAACAGGCCACTGCTGCACCTTGGGGTACGAAAATGGAATGCCGCCATGCCTCGGTGCGCAAAAACAGGTGCCACCACGCTGCAGGGCGCAGAAATGGGGCTCTGTGCCGCACAAGAACAGGGCAGGCCTAGTGAATATCACGCAAGTGCTAGCCCCGCTCCATTTGCATCACGTGTGTGCTTGCGGCCCCGTGCGTGCGTGTGTGTATGAAAAATGCTTGCCCCTCCCTTTACCTCCGGTCTGCCAACTGAGAAAGGTTGGTGACATCTGGTCTAATAGAATAGTTAAATATAGGATGCCAAAGGAGGGACAAAATAAAATGTAAATGACAAAAATTAAAATATTTTTTAAATTATTTAAAATAATTAAATTGAATTGTTGAATTGTCCCACAGTGAGTATTCCCGTGGCGAGTTGTCCCGTGGCGAGTTGGCTGTGGCCAATTGGCCGTGGTGAGATGACCATGGCGAGTTGGCTGAGGCAAGTTGTCCCATTCCACAAGGCACAACCAATAGCTGTTTTCGTGTTTTAATTTAGTGTTTTAATATAGTTCAATCTCTAGGTCTGTACTCAGGATCCAAATAGCTCATTTATTTTATTTTCATATATGAATGATGCTGGATTGTTTTAGTTGCTAATGGATGTAGTATCCAGGATTGTGCACAGATCATTTACAGAGCATGGCTTGATTTACACGTGTCTCCTTTTCCTTCCTTGGATTTGTAGATAATAAGTGAAGACCAATTTCGACAGCTGGAAAAGATCAAAACAATAGGGAGCACATATATGGCTGCTTCGGGTCTTAATGATTCCACCTATGACAAGGTGGGCAAAACGCATATCAAGGCCCTGGCGGACTTTGCAATGAGGCTAATGGATCAAATGAAATACATCAATGAGCATTCGTTCAACAATTTCCAGATGAAAATAGGTAAATATTGCGGTTGTACTTTATGTTTCAGAAATTCACCCTCTCAATCCACTCTCTACGATTAAAAAAAGCAAATGCCATATTTCATATGAAGCTACTGAATGTTTCCTTTGACTGGTATTCGGTTGACAGTGCCAGTTATGACTTATGCAAATTATACAACATGTCCAACCGACAGTAGGAAAATCAAAACACACCCCTGCATCACAAAATGTGCTCTTTGGTGTACAGTAGCTATAAGCATAAATCATTCCCGATAAAAAAATACACCTAAGGATAAGCATACAATAAGATAAGCAAGTAATCGGTGATCTTTTCAGCTTCAAGAATTCCACACATTCATACACACTAGTATCAACACAAAGCTTCCCAGTCAGTAGGCTTGTAACTGCACCCTGATAGGTCTGCATTTCACTAGGATCAAAAATGCAAAACTGTGAGCTATCTCATCATCATCATCATTTTTTTCCATTTCCCCCTTCGTATTATTTCCTTCAGACTGATGTCCCAGAGAGAGAAATTTAATGTGTAATATCCAGAGCAGGCATAGTTTGTTCTGATTGGGGCACATATTGCAGGCAAAAGAAAAGAAAATAAGGGTTCTACAGTTCAGACATGTCTACAGAATATGTATTCACATTTCACTCCTGTGACTTGCGGAAGCTGCAGAAGGTTAACGGGCAAGACAGGAACCTCAAGAAGCGATATCCTTTCTGGCGTGCCCTGGGGGAAATTCAGTAGCTCCAGAAACACCTTGATAGGGTTGTGACTGAGTCCTATCCTTATTGATTTCGACGGAAAAGATTTAAGACAATTCTTAATGTTTCCACTGAAGTCAGTGGGAGTAGATTGTATTTTGGTTTCCAAATATTTATAATTTTTTATTTGCAAATTTGTGCCAAGGATGGATTGTTTCTTCTCTCTCCCCCTCTTCCCCTGCTCTCTTTCTGTCTCCCTTCACTTTCTCTGTATTTTTTTTTTAAAATCTTTATTAAAATAATTTTTAAAAAATAACATTTGTGGGAAAATGTGAATCTACAAATTATTTGTTATATTTATATGGCCTCCCACCTCAAAAAAAAAACATGACTCTGGTGTGATATATAAATTACACTAGTAGTTAACAGCTAAATAAATAAATGAAAGAAGGGTGTGCAGCAAACTGCTTCCTTTCCTTCTTTTATTTATACGAAGTGACTTCTTCAAAACTTAGTAGAGGTGAGTGAGGCCTGGGGACGAATCTGGTGGTTGTATTGTTTCTGCATGCGATTTTCTGATGATAGCTAGTAAGCAGCAATTTATTTTTGGAAGTCTTAACTCCTTACTGCTTTGTTTCTAGGGCTCAATATTGGTCCTGTAGTAGCAGGAGTCATAGGTGCACGTAAGCCCCAGTATGATATTTGGGGCAACACTGTGAATGTAGCTAGTCGAATGGACAGTACAGGAGTCCCCGATAGGATTCAGGTGAGTCTTCCTGACACCTTTTTTTTTTTACCTTTCCAAACTCTGCTTGCAGCAGCACTTATATAACTTGTAATAGTGAGAGAGGAGAAGATACTTCAGCATACATTTGATGCAACTGCCTTCCCCCTCTGTATTTTGTACCCTCCTTTCAATAGAGCCAGCATCTGTGGGAGGTTGAATGCTTATGCCTGGCAATTGGATAGTAAGGCTTCTTGAGTATAATGGACTCTACATCTAGTAGACTTGCCTAGCATCAGTTCTTCAACCTCTGCTTCCATATGGAGACAGAACATGATTTCAGCAGGGTTATATGCCTTGTTTAAAACTCCGTTTCCTCTGATGCTTTGGCGAGTGCCAAGGCCTCTGTACTGTGAACACAATCGGAGTGCAAAGTTTTTCTCTCCAATAATCCCAGATAAACTTTTAATGAGAGGGCTTGAGAGGGCTGAACGCTGATTCTTCTTTTTGAATACTTTCCAGGTCACCACAGACATGTATCAGGTTTTAACCGTCAACAACTACCAACTAGAATGCCGAGGGGTTGTGAAAGTCAAAGGTAAAGGAGAAATGACCACCTACTTCCTAAATGAAGGCCCGTCAGCAAGTTAGCGACAGTGGGCAAGGATGACTCCATTGATTCAAACACAATAGCAAGTTGGAGAAAATGTCACTGTTTCACAGTGAATCTAAATCCCAAGGCACAGTTGAGTATTTCATGAGATGCCTTTTTAGTAGGATTGTGTGCGAAGGGAAATTTTTTTTTTCTTTGTGTCGAACCCGACGGATCGTGTGTGAAGTCTTCAGTGGATCGTGACGACGTCTGGAAAAAGGCTTCCACTTGCAATTCACTTAACTGGTTTCTACATACAAATCACCTTACGCCTCTACTTCTCCACCTAAACTCTAGAAGCAACACCGACGATGTGTCCTGAATTTTGATAAATTCATAAATATTGAAGTAACACAGTGTTTTTACTTGGTGGAAGGAAAGTATGATTCATTGCAACAAAAAGGAAAACTAAAATGAACAGCATTATTTTGGAAAGGCTGTGCACTCCCATACTATTTCTGGTCTGTGCTGTCAGCTCCTTGAATGTGCCACTGTTCTTATCTTAGCTGTTTGAGTGGGCTTTTAAAATGGAAGTTGTTGCCCACTGTAACTCTTTACAAAGGGCCTTTTTAAATTATGCCATCGGTAATGTTTTTAAATGGGAAAATTGCCTTGTTATGTACTCTTGCTATCCCTAACCCTTACACAAATGTGAGGCTTCCTCATTTTAACAAGAGAGGTGTGTTTAAAGGAGGGAGAGTTAATTGTTTAAAGTGAGGAAAAAGAATTTTTCATATGTATTTATTAAATGAAAAGACCTTCTAACTCCTACTGGTGCATTTTGGTTCACAGGTGAAAGACTAGCTGTTGAATCTTCCTGTGGGTCGGGGAGATTTTTTCTGATACGTGCGGGGGATTATTGGTTTGGGAGGTTTTGTATTTTGTAATACGGGAGACACTGACGCTAACAAATATACCAAAATTCTATATTTTGAAAATTGTATGTATTAAAATTTCATCCCAATTGTGCAACAGTGATCAGCTTGTGTATCTGCTAGAACGCAGTACACATAACCGCTATGTGAAAAGGTGTAGAAAAAGGAGAGACTCACATGCAGCAGTCTAAGCAAGCACTGAGCATCTGGTACAGCTGCTTTTATCTTTTGGGTGGAGCAATCTTGATCCATTCATACATGCCACCATAGTTGATTGCACCTGACATACATTCCCTTCTCTGACATAATCTGCCTGGGAGGAGAGGGGAAACGGGAGTCCAGGTTGGGCCCCTTTGCCAGAGAGCTGATCAGTGAGAGATCTTTCCTCCGGTCTCTCTCTTAATTTAGCTCGCAGGGAGAAGCCTCTTGCTGAGTGAGCACGAAATTGAGTCGAAACTGGTGGCTGTGCACACAACAGCATCTTGGGAGGTGTACATAAGCTATAAAATTGTGGATGTTCTTTTTGTTCTTTTCAGAGTTGCAGACTTGGCAGTTTTCAATTTCTGTGCAGTCCAGGAAGCAAGCAGAAGCTTAAAAGGGGCTCCAGGATAAAAATAAAAATAAAATGAAGGTTATGAAACTTTAGGCTAAAAAAAAACAAAACAAAGAAAAGCAAGAACTAGCCCAAATAAAGTTAAAGATAAAATGTATCCCCAATTTTGAAATAGCTTTTGACATGTAAGTGAATGACACTGGGATAAAAACAATTTCCAATATTCAAAGAACCAAAAGAAAAAAAAATCAAAATATTTAACGGTTTAATAATGTGTAGCGAATTGCTGTGGAATATTGTCTAGAAATGTTGCTGTTATGAAGAGGTGGGGAATTAAGTTCTACTTTCAATTCACTGAACTGGCATTTAGTTTTAAAAAGGCTTGGGAAAGTTTGGATATTTTTTGTCTGTAACCCAACAAAATTGATTGCGGATGCTGGGATGGCCTAACAATTTTTTAAGAAAAGGAGGACTGATATGCATTTATAAATAGGTTCATCATGAATTTTCAATGCCCATACATTTTATCAAAATAGTAAAGTGTAGAAAGCATATATTTTTATATTTCAATGCAAGAATTTATATTGAACCTGGCTGTCTCCAAAATTAATAACCTTTGACAGATTTTTTTCTACTTTTCAAGATAGATTTTTAGTAATATTAATAAGCTGAATGGCTATGACATGAGATCTGAACTCTGACCAAGAAATTAAATAAAATCTGTGTTCTCAATTTATTAAATTGGGTAACATAATTATCATGTGGAGCTCTTTTAAACAAGAACGTAGTAGTGTCTCATTTCCATTATGTTCATTTGCTTCTCTTCTAGTAGGATATATCCTGGAGCCATAGTACAGTCTGATTTGTAAAAAACTGCCAAGTTTGTTCTTGTACTATATGTTTTTTAACCTTTAAACAAAATCTGATTTCCAAAGGTCTTCATTTACATGGTACTTCAGCTTGTTCCTTATCTTCCACCCTTTCTTTAAGGCGTCATTTACCACTTCCAAAATTTAATTAATAGCACAATATAGGGTCTTTTTTATTTAAGTTGGCCTCCTGCTTTGAAGTGTGCATTAACATTTGAGCAGACCGCCTTGCGCAATTGTGTTGTCAATGAAATTTTCAGTCGCCTGTATCTCTGACTGTGATTGTTGACTGTGTCATGATCATTTCAAGGGGTATGCACTCTTTATTCTGGCTCTTGCAAGATGAATACAGTTAGGATTTCCCATGGAAATTGCAATCTGTTTAATTTAACAACTATATTAAACATTGTTTCACTTGTCAATCAGTCTTTTCTGGTTTTTCATTATTGGTTTATAAAAATCTAAGACATTTGTCACTGTGCTTTAAAATGACAACTGGACGTTATTTTGTTGACCTCCCAAATATTTTTTCAACGTGATATATCTGATCTGGCTTCAGAAACGCATGCGACCAAAATATGCTTTTGAAGCAGGAAGATTGTCTTGGCAGAAGAGTCATGCAAAAAATTATAGCAAAAATATTGCCATCCTCCATCAGGCGAACACAGAAACAATGGCTATTAGTGTCTGGGACAAAGGATTTTGAAATGAGTCAGCTGTTCTGTTTGATTTCTGAATCAAAGCCCAGTGAAACTGAACTTCATAGGGACTTAAAAGAGGGACTAGTATAGGGAGAGACAGGCCCAAACCAATAGCCCTTCCTGTACATAAATGCAATGCACTTTGAATTAAATGGCATCCCTAGCTAAAACAAACTCTCATTTGAATTAGAAACTAATTCCATACAGGCAGTCCCTTGACTTGCGACCATTCGTTTAGCAACCATTCAAAGTTAAAAGAGCACTGAAAAAGTAACTTACCACCCATCCTCACACTTATGACTGTCACAGCATCCCCACAGTCACATGATCAGAATTCATGTATTCATGAATTATCATGTATTCATGATAATTGCAGCGCCCTAGAATCATGCAATTGTCATTTGCAACCTTCCCAGTCAACTTCTGACAAGTAAAGTCAATGGGAGAACTGGATTCACTTAACGATTGCAGTGATTCACTTTGTTAGATGAAATGGCAAAAAAATGTTCATAAAGTTGAGCATAATTTAATTAACATCCGCCTTGCTTAGCAATAGAAATTCTGATCCCGGGCGTAGTTGTAAGTCAAGGACTACCTGTATAAGAATCTTCTTTGCTGATTCTTGTCGTGAAATCTGGTGTTGAATTGCAAGAGGGAATTCTCTCTTTCCCAAGGAACTAAGAGGCAAATCAAATCAACAGAGTCCTTAGTATACAGAAAGAGAGGCAGGAGGGATCCTCCCTAAACCTTAACAGGATTTACCCGATAGCATGTGCTTTTCTCTGGCAAGATAAATGTTGGGATGTGACTCAATGAATTACTGAAGTGTAGTTTATTGCTGTTTGCCTATAGACAGGAAACTTGCCAGATTAAAGCACACTCTACATCAGGGGTGTCAAACTCAATTTCATTGAGGGCCACATCAGCATTGCGGTTGCCCTCAGGGGGCCAGGTGAGTGTGGCCAGGGTGGGTGCGGCCTACTGGGTGGGTGTGGATGGAGTGGGTGTGGCCTACTGGGTGGATGTGGCCAGCTCTACATCGTTCACATCAAGGGTGCCTGTGGGGGCCTGGGCAGGAGTGGGATAGATCTGAGGGTCTCTGGCAGAAGGGGGTGAGACCAGGGCAAGTGCCAAGGCATGGTCCACTGGAGGAGCCTCACTGTTCGTCTCAGGCCATGCGGGGGGGGGGGCTTATGGAGCTAAGACTGAATGCATTTCAGCATAGATGGCCACCACAAAATTGTACATTGGCTCCCGGCTGGCCTGGCCAGGGCCAAGGCAGAGGGGGCCGTTCCCTCACTGTTTCCAGGATGGCTTTGTGGGCCACATGAAACCACTTCACGGGCCGCATCCGGCCCCCGGGCCTTGTGTTTGACAGGTCTACTCTATATAACTTATCAGAAAATCCTGTGAAGATTTGGGGAGGATCCTTTCTGCGGTCTCTTTCTGCCTAAAAATGACTCAGTGTTAATTTGTCTATTAGCTCCTTGGGGAACAGCCTTTCCCTCTTGCAATTCAATGCCAGATACCACCACACTCTATAATCATGTGAAAATGTTCACCCTATGTAAAAAAAAATTTTTAAACATTCATAGAAATATATTATCTTTAGTTGATATTGTCCCTGTTGGCAGAAACATCTTCTTAGCAGTAGACATTTCTTAGAACTGTGTCCCAATCTCTGATATTGACTGGGATTTTTTCCCCCATCATCCATGCAAAAAAAAATTCAGCTGTTAAATGTTTCAGATTCTCATATGCACAGACTGTTTCAAATCACCCCACAGCATCTTGATGGAATTTAGATCTGGGTTTTGATTCAGCCATTCTAGAATCTTTGTTTCCCCCCCAGCTATTCCTTGGTGGATTTACTGGAATGCTTAGGGTTGTTGTCATGTTGCGTGGTCCACTTTCAGTTCAAGTGCAATCTTCTGATAGATGGTCTCACATTACTCCCAAGTGCCCTCTGGTACGATGAAGAATTCACAGTAGATTCTGTGATGGTGTACTGCCCAGCCCAAAACTATAACAGTTCCCCACTACCATGTTTTTCAGTTGGATCAGGTCATGAAGAAATGCTGTGCCAAACATGTCTTTTAGTTCGGGGGCCCAGTAACTGTTATTTTTGCCTGGTCTATCCAGTGCTCATTTTTCCAGAAGTCCTGTCACTTGCCTCAGTTTCTGCCCACCTAGCAGTTCAAAAATATGTTATGTGCAAGTAGATAAATGAGTACTTTAGTGAGGAGACGAACTGGTGTTTCATGCAGGCAGGCAGTTTCCTGCCGGTTCTGAAACTTCCTGGTTGTGATGCCCATTTGCGAGGGAGAAGGCTTTGGATGACACTGCAGGAAGAGCCGCCCATCTTTCTTTTGATGCGAAACTAGCTTGCCCTCCTGTGGTGCACCTTGGAAAGCGCGTGAATATGTACCACAACAGAGCTAGTAAATTGGCAGCCAAACTACTACTCTGTATTAGCATTGTAGTCTCCTGGCTAATGTAACACCATACGCTAAATAAATAAATAAATAATAATAAATGTTGTTGAAGTGAGGTCACATATCTCTGCTGAAATTTTTTTTGAAAACACCAATACTTTCAATGGGGGGGTGTACTTACTTATTCAGATAACTGTATATTTCTTCTATTTATCACTGAAGGGCTCAACTGTACTTGAAAATGTCTTGAACTAATGATATTAAGTTTGGTTTATGTTCTGAAAAGATACAGAGGCCTGAAGGTATTTTGTAGATAACTGATTAAGCAGCAATCTCCTTTCTCAATAAAAAAAAATAGTGAGCTTCAGATGAATGTCTATACTTCTAGCATATTGAAGTCATTATCATTATCCCTATTGCTGGTCTGCTGTTTCCTGTACTGTTCTCGGTTGTTTATTTATTTAAATTTATTGCAGATGCTTGCTCTAGGTGGCTTATAAAAATTCAAAAACAGTAAAAATAGTTAAAATCATAAAACAGCACAGACGGTGCAGACTGAAACAGTCAAAACAGTTAACAGAAAACCACAAATGGGGCACGACAAATACCTGAATCTCAGGACTGGGACCAAGGCCAGCCTTAAGGACTTTTGCGTGCCCTAGAGAGAGGGTAGGATCCATGGCAGAGAAGACACACTTCCTCAGTCTCTTAAGATGACAGTAATACTGGTAGTTCTTGACTTACAATAGTTCATTTAGTGACCTTTCAAAGTTATAATGGTCCCTGAAAAAAGTAACTTATGACTGTTTTGCACCCTTATGACCATAGTAGCATCCCCATAGTCACCTGATCAAAATTCAGACACCAGGCAACTGGCATCATAATGGTTATACTGTCCTAGGATCATGTGATCACTCTTTGTGACCTGACAATGTCAGTGGTGAAGCCAGATTCACATAACCACTGTGTTATAACTTAAGTGCAGTGGCTCATTTAACTGTGGCAAGAAAGGTCATAAAATGGAGCAAAACTCAATAACTATTTTCCTTAGCAACAGAAATTTGGGGCGGCTCAATTGTAAGTCAAGGACTACCCATGGAAGGATCCTGGAGCCCACCCGCTCTGCCTAAACGTACCAGAAAGGCTGAAACAACTGGAAACAGGCAGTTCCTCACACATCCAGGCTGTGTCATGGAGGGCTTGATAGGTGATGACTAGCAACTTGAATTGCAACCAGTAGCTGACTGGCAACCAATGCAGTCTAAGAAGTAGCAGGTACTGCTACTCATTACTGTTTGTTTACTGCATTTTGAATCAATTGTAGCTTCCGGAGTGTACTACACTAATTCAGTCATAGAGTGACCAGGGCACAACTGGGCCTGAAGGGCCTCCAGCTTGAGGAAACGGCATGACTGGGGCAAAAGATGAAGCTTTGCCAAGATCCTCCTAGTCATAACTGTCACCTGCTCTTTGAGCAACAACTATGAGTCCAGAAGGACCCCAAGTTCCGCATCAGTTTGAAAAGGATGGTGGTGGTGGTAGTGGTGCTGTTGCTGCCCCAGCCAAGAACAATAAAATCATCTCCGAATCTGGGGCCACACAGCCACACCTAGCAAATCTTACCAGGATTGAGCCAAAGCCTGTTCCGCCCCAGCCAGACCCAAACGGCCTCAAGACACTGAGTCTACACAACACCAGCTTCATTTGCACAGTCTGGGGTTGAGATATAAAACTGGGCATCACCATCATACTGATACTAGAATCCTGAACTAACAGATGACCTCACCTAGTGGTTTATGTAAAAAGGAGAGGGGGTGGAATGTCGAGCCAGGAGGCATCCCAAAATGAGAGGCCAGGGGCACAATCTCTCCCCATCAATGGAGGCTGGAAGGCTGCAATATAGTTCCTCCCACTCCCATAACCAATCCAGAAGGACACTGCGATTGATATTAAAAACCCAAGAGGTCAAATTGCACAAGAATGCATGCATAACCTCCACTCTGCCAACTACCAAAGGTAATCAACAAGTGAGACCAGTGTTGTTCCCATACCATGCCCTGGTCTGAAACCCAACTGAAACAGGTCTAGATAAATCATTTATTCCAAAATTTATGTAGCTGCTGTCTGACCACCTTTTCCACAACCTTCTCTACAAAGAGAACATTGAAGACTGGATAATAACTGACCAGAATGGGGTGGTGGTCAAGAAATGGCCTCTTAAGGGACATGTGGAATGGTGTTAAAAGGAATGTGGAATCCAACAGAGAAAACCTTTTCTTGTTAAGTTGTTTTCCTGCTCTTACCTATAATGCAAAAAAACCAAACAGCTTATACTGGGAACATTCTAAGCAGCATGGAGGGAATAAACTTAGCCTTAGATTCATCTTTTTAAATCAAGTCTTTGCGCAAGCAGTAAACTATTCTGTTCCACAATAAATGCTATAAACTAGTTTTCCAAAATTTCCAGAAAATAGCTGGTTGAAACTAGTGACCATGATGTTAGACCTGCCTGGGCTGGTAGCTAAAATTGAATAGTTAAGAACAATGATCATTAATTGGACAACTACAAAGATACAACGTTCTGCCTATACCACACAGAATCTGGCTGTTTTGCCATCACAAAGCATGATGAAATCTTTCTGTATTTTATAGGCTTGACATTAGCAACAGACGATAAGTTTCAACCCTAGATACCTGAACAAATGATTTTTACTAAATTGGACTACAGTTTAATACATTTACACACTGATTTGTTTAATGACAGTTATCTATATAAGTTATTGTACTATATGATTATATAATGCTGCCAACTCATTTAACTATAATTTATAGTGATTGGGCATTTATACTTGCGGGGAGGAACACTAGAAATTAAAACTCACGAAAGTTGCCCAATCCTTAATTGAAAATAACTCTTTGGCATCTATCTGAATAAATCTACAACTGGTAACAATAGCTGCAGGCAAATTTATATTACAAAAAGTGGAAGATATTTTCTGTGATGTACTCTTTCTGAAAATAGAGAAAATTAGCAATGTAGGAACAATGATACATATATATGAATAAGAAAGTGTAAAATAGCTCATGACAAATATTAAAATTATATATATACATATTTTACATCTAATGTTTCAGGAATATACACACATTTTTGAGATCACTGTTATCATTTGGCCCTCTATGAAATATTCATCATGAGATATTTTATACTTTCTTACTCCTGTAAAAACATGAATACACACCATAAATTTAATTAAGGCATTAAAGCACTGGCTTTTCATTGCTGGCTTAGTGCAGTCCTGTAAAATACCATAATCACATTACCGTAGAAAAGGATCCAATACATGAAACACTGAAAATTACTGTGTATTACAGACAAAAATACAGAAGTCGGGCTTTTATAAACCGAAGCCACAGTAAAATTTATTTTTTGGCTTTGTATTATATTAACTGGGCCAATTATGGCTTATTCAAATTGTGATTAAGCAAATCATGGCTTAATGTACTATGTGAGCCCAAGCAAAGATTTTTTTTCCTCCACTGAATCAGTCTACAATTATCACTACTTGCAGATGACATACAATTCAAGCCAAGAGACAAATAGGTTATTAGTGGGGATTAGGTACTCCAAAAACAAATCCATCTCGTTTGCAATCTTTTTTAGAAAGTTTCCAATTATCTTTTAGCACACCTGCTTCAATATAATTCTTCCTTTAAAACAAATGTTGTAAAAAACTGTAATTTCATAATGTAAGGAGGAACGTTTAATAATAGTTTTTGCTGGAACCAAATTTTGCTTAGAGCTTCCAATGTTGACAGTATGATTTTACTCCAGTGGTTCTCAGCCTTTTCTTCACCACAGACTCCCTTTAAATACCTTTTGTGGCCACGGACCACGGCCACAGACCTCAAGTCTTAACTCAAGACTTAAATCGTAACATATTTTCAAGCCTTTTTGTATCCCACATGATGACATCCACAGACCACAAGTTGAGAACCACTGTTTTACTCTATTCTGCAAATGAATTCACCCAGAGAAACTAAGAAATTAGTAGCAATAACAATAGCACTTAGACTTATATACCGCTTCACAGTGCTTTACATCCCTCCTCTAAGCTGTTTATAGAGTCAGCATATTGCCCCCAGCAATCTGGGTCCTCATTTTACCGACCTCGGAAGGATGGAAGGCTGAGTCAATCTTGACCGGGTGAGACTCAATTGCTAAACTGCTGGCAGCTGGGAGGCAGCAGAAGTAGCCTGCAATACTGCATTGTAACCACTGTGCCACCAGGGCTCTGTACTACCGTACTACTCAGAGGCTAAGAAATTGCTGGATAATATTCAACAATATTCTGAACAGTTCTTGCATTCTCGCATGTCAGAGATAGTATCTCAAATGAATTTAAAGGTCCTCTGTATTGATTTCAGTGAGCTTTAATGGTTTCTAATTTCAGCTGGAATTCAGCTCATAGCACTTATCTTTTTAAATGCCAAGCCCTACTTTTTGCCTAAACAAGCTTAATACTTAATTAAGTGAATCTCTGTATTCGGGGGGGGGGGGGGGGGAGAATAGCTGTTGCCTCCATTTCATCATGTTATTTGTACCCTACCTGCAGTGGATGCAAAAGTTAATTATCACAGGTGGTTCACCTTGTAGTTTATACATTGGCAATTGGAGCCACAGTGATCTAGCAGGAAGACCAGGTGTTAGTCCATCTTCAGGCCCAGCAAGTCTCTGGGTGACGCTGGACAAGTCACGCTCTCCCAGACCAGGCCATAATTCATGGGAAATGTGAAAGGATTATGTGCACTGCCTAGAGCTCTGTCAGTGTTATAATCTGTAACAATACAAATAAATAAATAAATTGCAATGATCCAAAGCTGTTTCTTCTGCTCCAAATACTTTCATAACACAGAGAAGCGGCTAAAAATTAGCTGCATCCCATCTTAAGTCAACTGTTTAATTCGTTTTCTGATTTTATACGGAGAAAAGCTAGCATCTTTCTCCTCCCACTATATCATCACAAAGTGATGGTTTTTGTTTTACTCTTCAAACTTTAGATAAGGAACCGAAGAGAAAATGTGGTGGTGGTTATTGATGCACTGGGGCAGATAAGATCATTCTCCAACTCTCTCTCTCAAAGCACATGAAAGAAGGCAGAAGGAAACAAAGTACTAATGCAGTTCATAATTAACTCAGCATTAGATGGCAGGCCTTTGGGGCTCAAGAACTAATCCCCAGGAACAGATGGTTTCCGGGTTAGGTTTTAATTAAGGAAAATGCAGACACACACCATTAAATTTATGTGCAATCCAATAATCTAGCATTTAGGAATTCATTCATACCGAACTGTTTGTTAATATGCAATACCATCCCTTTATTTCAGCCTTTTCTCTTGCCTCACAAAGGCAAAACTGGTTTGGGACTGAAGAAATCACTTAATATGCCGAGCAGGTCCAATACAGATTCTTGTCGTTGTCAGTGTTCTGAAAAATGGAGCTTTTCATGCTGCCCTCCGAATTCTCATTTATCCTTGGGGTATATACTCCAGCATTGGATTGCATTTGTACCCCAATTAGTTCCCGAACTTTGTTTTTTTTTAAAAAAAAAATTCTTTGAGGAAGAATTTCATTGCCGACTTATTAGTGCCTCAGAGTACATGGAACTTCTCTTCGCACACCAAAGCTTTTCATTCCTGAGAAGAATACTGTTTGGATGAAGTTTGCCGTGAAACTATCAGAGGACATCCGTCACACATTGTAATCAGGAGCTTTTCCTTGTGGCTGCCTTAGCCGGATTTGCAACGTTAAAAAAGCACCCACTGTCACATGAAAAAAGATCTGCCAGAGATTGCGCAATTCATAAAGGTACATATTACACAAGCAGATTAAGCCAAACGTTAGGAAAGATTTAATGTTCCGCCAGCTCATGCAGTACGCAAACAGATAGCACTGCAAAGAAAAAATAAGGATCATAGTTAAACGATAGCTTGTAGGACTTTATTCAATTCTGTAACAAGAGCACAAAGAAATCAAAGGGAAAAAGTCTTCCATCCAACATAAAGAGAGAAAAAAAAACCTTTCAGTATGACTTTTATTCTTTTGCGGAAGAAAAGCCCTCTTTGCTTTCCTATGACTCTGAAGAGTGTTCGGAAATTCTCACATCAGAAAACTAAAATTGGTCATTCAAGTCTGCCTCGTGAAGCCAAATAGAGATGATAATAGTGTTCTTGGTTGTCTATTAGAATCTGGATGTTCGGGGCAACTAGTGAGTTTAGATAAAAATTTGTTTTATACTGACTGGAATTTTTAAGTATTTGCTTGAATTGCAATTCTATCAAATACCATGCATAATACAAAAGAAGGTGAGTTCTGAAGATAAAGAAGATATCTCTTTTATCTCTGAATGCTCTTCCGACACTCAAAGAGATTTACTTTGCAACAGAAAATAATATGTCTCACACGTTGCATCATTTTAAATTAATCATACAAAAGCAACAACATTTTACAGTGATAGTACAAACCCACCAAAACAGCCTTTGCAATACTTCCCCCCCTTCTAGAATAAATTCAGTGTGGTTCATTTTTTTTTATTAGTCAGGCATCTGGGCAGAATGACCAAATCCAAAGGAATCCTAAAGCCTGTTTTGGGCTGTGACCAGTGGCAAATCTATTAACATCTAAAAATACGTAAGTACATACCTGATACAAACTACGACGACACGGTTCCTTTTTTCGTTATTGTTTTGACTTCAGTAGAAGAAGTAAGACTTTTTTACCCGTTTTATCCGTAAGAGTTTAGTTATATAAAATACCATACGTTTCCTCTGTTAATAGAATTTATGACCTTTAAGACCTCGGAGAAAAGGTCTTGAGTTTAGTTCAAAAAGGACATAACTCTAACCGTCAAACCAGTCTTCTAGGGTCTACTGTATCAATACTCTTGCACCACATCATCATCATCATAAGCCAGGGGTCTTCAAACCTGGCCCTTTTATGACTTGTGGACTTCAACTCTCAGAATTCCTCAGCCAGCGTGACTAAAAGGGCCACGTTTGAAGACCCCTGTCATAAGCAGTTACCTTCTCTAATCAGGAACCACAAGCATAAATTGGATGTCATCCATCTTCATTTAAACAGACACATGAAGATCCTTATAATTAGAAACTAAAGTTAAAATGGTCTTGATATTGGTCCAGCTGATCCCATTACCAGGTTAGACAAATAACTAGGAGTGACCTGTGCTCTCTTTTCATTTTCTGACTGCTCCCTGGATTTACTGGTGGGCCAAAAAATAATACTTCCAAGGGACAAAATAAAATATGGTAGACCCTTCTTTATAAATCTTCTCTAGCAGCAGCCCGATCTGCATTAAGCATTTGGATGAAAAGGGTCAATTGATTTCCCATCCATGGCTACTCTCCCTGAAGCTCTGAAGACTGTTCCATCAACAGGTTGGGAGAAAAGAAAAGTTTCCATGACAGATTATGTAAAGTCTGGACCGGTTTGAGATGGGAAATTTAGCAATTTGCCTGATGTTCACCTTTTAATCTTAGAACTGGACACAAGCCTTGCTACCACTTTAAGTAATTTGTGCCTATCGCCTTTAAACAAACTGATCAGCTGTTCTCATATTTAGTTTGGCCTTAAACCAGAGCAGTTTGATTCAGTGAGAATCATGTAAAACAGAACATAGCCAGCAGATGGTGCTATGCTGTCACAATTTTAGTTTAAAATTTAGTTTAAACTAAAAAGCCACAGAACCCAGAAAGTAAATTTAATTATTTTGGCAAGAGAGCTAAGAATAACACAGCACTTTTCTGTCAATTGGAATACCTAAAGATCCTGGGCAGGGAATTTGGACTCAGTAGATCCAAATTCCATTTGTTTTGCAATGGACTTGACTGTTTAACCCAGAACAAAATTCTTGCCTTCCCACCTTATGTGTTTTATATGAACACACAGTACAAATGGATTATATATAATTGTTTACAGTTGGCCTACTTCCCAGAAAAAGGAGTTCTTCCATATGAGAGGATGAGAGAGAGAAAAGAGGAATATGTGAAGGCTTTCAGGACAAGTTATAGGAGAGGGAGAAAAACGCAAGGAAGACTGGAATGGTGCCCAGAACAAACTATTCATTAATGTTAATATGAAAGGCAGAAATTTAACTCAATTGGTAAATATAGTTTTGAAGTCAAACTTTTCAACTTTTTAATATGCATGATAGAATAGGACAAGGAAATACTAAAGCAATCAAGGTATCGCCCTCATTAATAAGTGGACAATATGTACATATTCTCATCTTCAAAAGTATAGAGAGTTTTTGTAGCATGTCTGCATTCTAAAAGAGAGAGATAATGTGTGACAGAATGAGAGATAATGAGGGAAAATGAGAAAGAGAAAAAAGAGAGAGAGAGAGAGAAAGGGGGGGCACAAATGGGATATTTCTCTCAGTGCCATTCTAGCCTCTACTCTCACCATGGATATAGGGATTTCATCCCTTCATAAGGAATTGTCTGAACTATCACATCTGTCTGGATTAATACATTCTGAATTCCCTTATAATCAACAACAAATATTAGCATGCATTAGGACAGCGATGGCGAACCTTTTAGAGACCGAATGCCCACACTGCAACCCAAACCCACTTATGTATCATTGGGTGCCGGGTGGGCGGGGCCCATTGAGTGGGTGTGGCCCATTGGATGGGTGTGGACAATTGGGTGGGTATGGCCCATTGGGTGGGCGTGTCCCATTGGGTGGGCATGGCTGCGGTCGTAACAACAGACTGGGTGGGACTAAAAAGTTCAATCAATCAATTCCAACTTTGCGAGATCTTTTTTTCCCCACGAGAAGTTGAAATTGATCGATTGAGTCAACCTTTTTTTTTTTTTGCACATGGCGGCGGAGGCCTAAAGCAAAAAGGTTTTATAAAACCCAGCTGAAGGCCTAGGACTGGGGCGACGGCACGCGTGCCCACAGAGAGGGCTCTGCATGCCACCTGTGGCACGCATGCCATAGGTTCGCCACCACGGCACTAGGACAAAACTTAAAACATATCAGCTTCAATCTATTTTATGTGAACGACATAGACAAGCAACCCAGGTTCCCACTTCCTTGACAATTTAACAAGGAATGTAGCTCTTAGACATTTAACATAGTCCATTCTAGATTTCTCAGTGACCTCTATTTCCTTTTAAGAAAGCTGGGTGAAGAGGGAGGGAAGGAAGGAAGGAAGGAGAGAGGAGGGAGGGCGGGGGTGAGAGAAAGAAAGAGAGAATTATGTCTGTAACAAAAGACGTAGTTTTTGGAGAGAACGAGAAAGTGCTTTGATCCTTTGACTCTACCGTTTGTGAAGCCAAGTCCTTACGTTTGAGTCGGACATTGAGGTGTACTATTCCTTTCTGTTACAGGAGTAGGTTAATGATAAGGTCTCACTAAAATGAGGCGATTAGTGACGATTTAATAAACTTTTTTATTTCACTGGGAGAATTACTTCAAAATATTTTTTCCTGTTTCAAAGTTATGAATGTAATTACGGTACCTGTAGAAGACTCTCTATAGCATGAAAACCACGAATTAAATTCAAAGCAGCACATAAAAGGCTGAGAAGAAAGGAAACAATTCCCGGTAGTGTCACAGGTTCCAGTCGTTGGTGAGGGGCTGGTAGCAGAGAGAAGAAAACAGTATAAATATTTTAAAAGCTTTCTTTAATGTTTGAGCAAACCCTGCTAATTCTATTTTTCTCTGTTTCTTTCTTGTTCTAGACAATGTACCTTAAATGAGGAAACACAGCTTAATTGAGGGCATGAGTGGTCCATTTGCAACTTTTATATTTAGTTGGAAATGCATACTAGAAATTGCTGGGCTGTATTATTGTGCAGATTAAAATGCAGCCTCCCCCACCCAATGGAAAAATGTATTTGTTGCCTGAGTAGAAACTTAATTTCTACAAGATGTAACAACATACAGGTAGTCCTCGACTTATGACCACAATTGAACTCAACATTTTTGTTACTAAGCAAGACAGTTATTGAGTGAATTTTACCCCATTTTGCAACCGTTCTTGCCACAGATGTTAAGTTAGTAACAAGGTTGTTAAATGAATCTGGCTTCCCCATTGATTTTGCTTGTCAGGTCGGAAAAGGGGATCACATGACCCCGGGACACTGCAACCGTCATAAATACATGCCAGTTGCACGCATTCAAATTTTGATCACATGACCACGGGGATGCTGCAACAGTCGTGTGAAAAATGGTTACTGAAAAAGTGACATTGTAACTTTGAATGGTCACTAAACAAATGGTTATACGTCGAGGACTACCTGTATCAAACTAATATACCTAATCTACATAGTATAAATTAACAATTAAATTAACAATTTAACAATTAAACAATTAAATTAAATTAACAAAATAAAAACACAGACACAAAGTTACTCTATCAATTAGCCAATGAATAAGTAAATCAGGCTTTTAAAATTGTACTTTTTCACATTTCAGTTTTTTTTTCTTTGTTAAAGCATGTTACAGGTCTAAAGAGTGATTTAAAAGCCCACGCTAAATGCACTTATTTAGAAGGCATCGAGATACCAATGAGAGCTGCTTCTAAAAGAGGGTACAAAAGATTACAAACATCCCATATGCATATATTTTTCATCATTTCCAATGATAGGGAATACTACCAAAAATATTCCGGACTTATTTCCTACTTTTTCCCATAAACGTACTTACTATGCACATCTAGTCAATTATTCCTTGGTCAGCTATGTGGATATATCTATATAATGACAGGCCATGCTGATCTTACAGGGGTTCTTCAAGATGGGTTTGGTTTTAGGCCTCTCTTAAACAGAACATTGTGAAATGAATCAGAGGAAAGCTAAAAGATGTACGACAATTTTTGACGCTCTTATATTTCAATAGAAGAGAATATCTGTTGCTCTGAACTGGTCGCTCTGAGCTTGGTAGTTTTCTTGCAGATGTTTCGTTACCAATAAAACCCCTGAAGATGTTACCTACTTTGGTAACGAAACATCTGCAAGAAAACCACCAAGCTCAGAAAGCCCCAAGGACCCCACACTCTAGTATGCATTTTATTTTCCTTGGATACAAAAGAACTCCACACTTGCCATTCTCTCCCTGATCGCAAGGGCGATGAAGAGGAAAAAAATAAAGAGCAAAGAAAATATAGAGTGTAAGCATCTTTGCTGATATTCATCTCTTCCACAAAATGCCAACTATACGCACAAATGACTGCCAATTCATACTGAATGTGTGTACAGGTGTTACTATGAGATTCTACAAGTGACAGAAACTGAATGTTTGGGGGGAAAAACACAGGGCAAAACCCCCTGTAGTCTAGGCAACATAGAGAGATAGACAAAAAGGGGAATGAACCATATGTAAATCATTCTGTCTAAATCGGTGAAGTGTAAAAGTGCCAACAATGCAGTTAATGAGCTGGAACATTGATAGAAAGAGGGGTGCCATTCTACCTTGTGCACACTGAACAGCTGCAGCAGAAAAGGCTCTCCAAAGTAGTTCATAAAGTCAGAAAATGCTCAGAAATGACAAAGTGAATTTCTCTAGAGAAGAGGACTGCTTCTGTCTGACCAATGCTCTTTCCAAACTTTATAAAGCAGAGCCTTTTTGCTTTGCCAAGAACTAAATTGTGGACAGCTTCACATGTAATTGGGGAGAAGCTTCTGGGATAGAAAAATAATTTTAAATAGTTAACTCATTTAAACATATATCTAAACTCAACTTGTCAAAAACACAACAAAGTAGGCTTTGAAATTAGTTCTCGATCTCCATTACAACACTGAGTTCTTATAGATGACCACTATAGACTGATCAAGTGCTATGTTTCTATCTAGAATTCTATGATGCCATTGAAACGAGGGATTGGGTAAAAGACATACTTCATTATTATTCAATCTCTGCTGATTTTAGGGAGAATAATGACTGATCAGTTCTATGGTTTCCTGGGATTTTTTTCTTTTTCTGGGTCATGGTCCCTAATATCCTCTCTCTCCCCCACACACATCATTCACAATATGACGAAACTGTCCTTGTCAGCAGTAACTTTTCACTGGGACACCAAGGGAAAAAAAGGTCTTCACACTGCACTGATAAACTAGCTCAGGATCCTTCCCCCCCCCATCTGAGCTTGAGCAAGCCGTTCAAAATCCAACATTACCGAAGTCCTCATGTTGCAACTGGCCATGAAATGTACAAAAGGAATGCAGTAAATCAAGCAGGTCAATCTCTACCTTTATCCTAAAATAAGTAAATTTGAATAGATAAACGTAAGTCCATCATCTCACCTGGAGACATTTTTCTTGTATCTTTGTTTTCTTGTAGAGATCCATAGGGATATCCATTGGTCGAACAGAGTTCTGACAGCAAAATCTGATAAGGTGGTCTCAGTCTAATTTCTGTTTGCAT
Source organism: Protobothrops mucrosquamatus (assembly GCF_001527695.2). Taxonomy (NCBI): domain Eukaryota; kingdom Metazoa; phylum Chordata; class Lepidosauria; order Squamata; family Viperidae; genus Protobothrops; species Protobothrops mucrosquamatus. Next base: position 607,257 of record NW_015386153.1, on the reverse strand, counting down.
GTCAGCAAGATTTATCCTTGTTGACAGAGATCGTGGATTGTTGTATCTTTGTTTGGTCCTCTGAATAAAATTATCTGTATAAAATTAAAGCAACCCCCTTTAGATTTTTGGTGAAAACATCACTGGGGGACCCCATAGCTTTATGGGCAACATACATCTCAGATGCACACACTTAAATTCATTATTTAAAATTCAATCATCCACTGTAGAAAATTTTAATATTGCTGCTGCTTTCTACCTAGTATATCATGGGCTAATTAATTTTGCAGCACCAGAAGATTAAATGCTACAATTTTAATTATGAATAAACTAATGTTGCATGCATTGGCAAGCCCGAAAGTGCAACTAATATAATTAATTAATTACATTTGATTTAGTTTTTCTTGTAATTCGGAATACTTTCTTAGGAAAAATAGGCATTTATTCTGAGCTCCAGGCACTTCTCTGAATTACAACATAATATTTAAAATGCCATCTCCTATAGCATGAAATACTTTCCCATAGAATATAAGCACAGCATGACAACCACAAATTAATTAGCAAAATACACAGTACACTGAGTGCAAGGATGGTGAAATGTTTTTTTTTATTTCTACTTATTCTCAGCTTATTTATAATTTCATGCTAAGTATCACTGTGCTTATCAAACCTGATGCATCATTATACACATGTTGATTTAAAAGTATATTCCATCTAATTCTTAGGACCTTACCCCAGGGTAATCTCATATAGATTTACACCCTTTATTGTCAATATGTTTTTTAAAATGAGGATATTATTATGAAGTTGAGCAGTGAAATCCACCATTTCACTTTTACAGACAATGCGGTTCAAGTACTTATTCCCAGATGGCTAGATTACTGTGGTGTACTTTACATGGAGCAGCATCTGAAGACTGCATAGCATTATCTATCTACTGGCATCTTTTGGTATGCAAATTGGAGGTTGAAACCTCAGTTCAGAGATCTTTTTGAACTCCTGTCTGTCTCCAATGTCTTTACAGAAGTTGTTGTAATACTTCTTGTATCTTCCAACAGCTCGTTGAAAGTTTTGGTTAAGTTGCTTCCTGAAATCTTTATCTTTCTTGGGTTCTTCTTCTTCTTTTGATAATTTTTACTTCTTTACCTAGTGACTGGGATGAGTTTTAGGTCTTGGGGAAACTTTGCTGGGGACTCTATATCTTTGGCACATATCCCAGTTGTTCTTTGCTTATCCACCCCAGGTACACACACACTCTGCCCGGATGAAGCAGCACAATAGGATTTGAGGGGGCAACTGGTATGTTCCCTCCAAAAATATGTTAACTGCTTCCTATTAATGGCGGTTGACAAAGAAGGGCTCAGGGGCAATGTTTTTCTGCTGCAGTCTTTATTTTATGGAAGCAGCTTCCCCACTGAGTTCAGATCAGCACCCATTCTATTAGCCTTCCAGAAGCTATTAAAATCAGAGCTTTTCCAGACAGTATTTGGGGAATGAGAATTTCATGCCATCTGTATTCTGTAACACATTATTACTATATTGTTGCCTTAGGTTTCAGTATCGTTTTAATGTTGTAAACCACCAGGAATCTATGCAGATTATTGTAGTGTATGATGGAAATAAATAAGTAAATTTTACTGCATCCCCACGGAAACAGTAGGCATTAAGTGAGATGGTCATAAAATAGGCAGAACACTGGGTCATCAAGCTGTGTGAAATACAGTCATCCCGTGTCTTACGGTACATTCCTCTGGTTTCTGAAAACTGTGGACTGTTTATAAATTATGCCAACTTCTGAAGGCTTTGTAATATGAACGAGTACCAGGGTTCCATGCCACTACCAGACATTTGTTTGTGTTAAAGTTCACTACAATTCTGAGTAGTAAGCACTATTCTGGTTTCCATCCTACATTTTGTAAACCATGATGACACACGATCAGAAGCCCGAAATCAGACCAATGATTGAAGAAAGAGATGAACCCCTTACCAAATTCAATGAAACAGTATGGTCTGACTGCTGTATTCGTCTTCATCATGTTGTATGTGGTAATGAACTCTTTTTGAAGCTCATCCAGGAAGCAGAAGGCAAGGACGTTGGGGTAATTTTCGGTGCAGAGCATCATGTAACTCACTCCCAGGGAACTAATAAAGCTGTATTTTTGGTGGGGGAGGAAAAGTGTATGACATTTCAAAATTAAAATCATGTATTCCTAGATCAGCTTAGGTATGCTTTACACAAAACTACAACAAGAGAAATAACCATGAGTCTAATAAAAGTATTACTATTCATGAGAAAATAAATTAAGAGTGTACAAAACTCACTGAATCAGAAACAGAGTGTGATCTTGCTGAACCTCCTCTTGGATCATGCTGTTCTGGGAGTGATTCCCAGAAGCAAATCTTTTGAACCAGAACCAGTTCAAAGTATCCTAGACATGTATTAGATCCATACTATTTCTGATCCAGAAAATGAGCCCCCGGAATCCACTGAACTCTCTCCGGAATGACACAGTTCCATCGTCCCGTAAGTGGAATATAGTATTTTACATCTCTAACTATAATGCTATTTTCACAGAACAATGAAGTTTTATTTCGATTTAATGTTTTCCTATTACCTACCAATAGTTAATATGTTCTTTAAAAAGAGGGCAGGTGTAGGTGTGGGTAGGAGGTGGGTGTGGGTAAGTATGAGTGTAACATATGATATGTATCTCATTTGTTTTCTCATATACAAATATACACAAAAACATGAAGAAGAATGGAAAATGAGTTTTTCCCCTTCAAAGAGGAAAAGAGGAAATAGATAGATAAAGGCTACGGTCTTCAAAATGTTTTATTTATCAGTTATTCCTAAGTATACATTTATTTCATTCCACAACAAAAAAGATCAACAGAATTATCTTACTGAGAGTGAAATATTTTTCTAGCAAGGATGCCTCTTCATCAGAATCCAGCAAAGGCATTAAGTAAACTCATTATAAAATGTAAAAATCTTCACTTCTAATTGAAACTCTGTCATATGCTTATGGTCTTCCTTTATTAAGCATTCCACTAAAATAATCCATTTCATCCATCATTTTCTTATGCATTCAAAATAGCAGTTCTTAGACAATTTGATGTATATGCCACATAACCAACATTGCTAAAATAGTTATGCTGATATACTAGCTTATTTTTCTTCAGTACATTTTATTTTTGAAACATCAAGAATTTATCAGAAATATCTCAGGAAATTTATATATTAAAACTGAGTCAAACGCAGAGGATATAAATGTAGATGAGATAAATATTCTATCTTTGCATTGTGCATATAGACAATTTACATTTCTTTACACAGAATTGCACAGACTTTCCCATTAATTTTCTTTATAAAATCTAATCTAGGGAACACTTCATCTTAAAAATATGTGGCACATCATATAAAAATATACTATCTGCCCCTCCCATCTTTAAAGAATTACAAAAATATAATAGTACAGAAAAATGGGGAGACTGGAACATCTAGTGTATTCTTCTGAAATAATAAAGATGCATTTTAATAATACAAGGAAGGCTTTATAAAATTTCCCTGGTTTTTCGTGATAAACATTTCAAAATATAATATTGGTACAATAAAAACATAGGGTTAAGATGCGTCAGAGATTTATTTTCCTTAAATAATATAGAAGTTAATGATACGACTGAGTCTATAACTGTAAGTGCTGCCATAGATAACATTACCGTTAACAAAGCTAGCATGCAACGAAGCAGTTTTTAATGCCAGATCTTGCACTGCCCAAAGATTTAATCTTTGAGGCCCAAAGAGATGGACCCAGAAGGACCTTGCTTAAAATAATTCTGCGGAAATTATCAGAGCAATCTAAGCTCTGATAAGTCATACTCCTCAAAAGAGTTGCCCTGCCTCCTTAGCTCATTGTTCTGGCAGTAGTTCAAGAGTAGGACCTTTGCAGGTAGGCATAAGTGATTTGCAGATTTGAGGAGGAATGCTTCTTAATAAGAATGTAATTTCTAAATGTCACTGTAGTAAAAAGATGCCTTCTTCACTGTTATCAGAGCAACTAATGTATCTAGGTTATATGAAACAATAAAGACCAATGTTGCAGAAAGAATACACATGCCAGAGAAAACTTACTTTATGTTATACTTTCCTGTTTGCAAGGTGCATCGGTCTGGAAGTTCAGTGAGTCTCTTTGCAAGACCTTTAAAGTACTTTCGGCATTCCTGTACGGCTGTGTTTTGTTCATAATCGGTAGAAGCAGATAAAGGGAGTCCATCTCTCACACGGACCACTGAGGCAGACAAGATAATGGACATTGCCAACAATCAAACGTAAAATCTAGAACAGAGCACACAAATAAGATTATATTTATTTTTTCCCCCCTTCATTCATAACGCCATTTGGATTTATCATTATCTGATGACTAAGAAGACTGAATTAGTTTCACAATATCTAACATGAGCAAGCCACAAAAATTACTAATCCGTTCCCTTTCATATAGTTATCAAAACCATTTGCACATGAGTCTCCTCTAGCTTTCAAAAACTGGTTGCCTGGAGCTTATTCATTCTCACCAGGATGGCTACTTAAAACTGGCAATTTACAATTCTGGGTTCAGCATATATTCACTAGAACAGTGGTTCTCAACCTGTGGGTCGGGACCCCATTTGGGGTCGATCAACCATTTCACGGGGGTCGCCAAGCAAGGCTGTCCGCCATTTTTTTTGTCTGCCATTTTTTTTGTCTGCCATTTTTTCCCCCTTTTCCGGCGGGTGCCTTACCTCCCTTGGGCTGGGCCAGCTGGTGGTCGGCCTGCTCCTCCTCTGCCGCTTGCCAGCTACGCCTCGGCCGGCGCAGGGGGCGGAACCACGCATGCGCGGCGCTCCTGGGCAGGGAAAGTCCTCGACTTACGACCGGTTGGGTAGTCCTCGACTTACGACCGGTTTAGTCCTCGACTTACGACCGGTTTAGTCCTCGACTTATGACCGGTTTAGTCCTCGACTTATGACCGGTTGGGGTCGCGGCATTAAAAAGGTTGAGAACCACTGCACTAGAATTTTTCCATTAAACAGTTCTAACTGGAAGCAAACACAAAGAGAAAACTACATAACCTCTAACATATATACATGGTACCAGGAGTGTTTCAGTTTAGTGTTCTAGGCAATAATATTTGTTTCCGAGGTACTGAATTCCACTATTAACGTATTTTCTATTTTCTATCCACCAAGATTCCATAGTCTCCCACACTGGGCTGTTCGGGGAGTTTGCCTCACCTTACGGATTTCAGTGGGAAGAGGGGAACTTTGCACAAATGTATCTAAGTGCCCCCCCTTCCTGTTTTCACTATATGATGATCAGCACTATGCTACGTACCAGATGATTTAGTTTGAGATATTGTTCCAAGTCATTAAATACATTATACTTTATAATGCTGAAAAGAGTTTATTAAAACATTCATAATGCAAAAGATATTGCTAGTAATAATTCATAATAGGAATTTAAACAGCATTCTAAGCAGCATTTTATAAAACACACAAAATGTAATTAAGAAATATTCAAGTCTCACTTTACAGTATTTATAAAAGGAGATGATTGGTTGCTGAGAGGTGATGCTGTTAATTGGATATTTTAATTGAGTTTTAATGACTGTCTTTTTATGATTTTTTTTAACACTACCAGAAACCACCAGGAATCATTTTGGGATGTAGCATTATGGAAATAATTCTAACAAACAAAGAAATACATTATCTCCCTGGGTACACTCCGTATTTGTTATTTCAAACAACTGCAGTTTTCACAGAAAGTTACAGCTCCCATCCGAGAAATAATTAAGTTTTCTCTTTGATTTAAAACTCCAATGTTTAGGCTGGAAATATCTTAGCAGCCACACAGTTCTTTTCAATTCCAAAGTTGGAAAGAAGACTGCATATTATTTACTAGTATAATAATGACATGCCTACAGACCCATGCCTTACTGAGCCAGTGTTGCATGTTTCCATGACAAGACAACTTTACTTCTCCAGAGTAAGAAGAGTAGTCCTGAAGAACAGATGCTGCTACCTGAAAATATTTGGGACATTTTTAAGAAATAGTACCAAGTTATGATCTTCTTTATACTGAGAAGAAAGACTAGACCAGGGGTATCAAACTGCCGGCCCACGGGCCGGATGCATCATAGCAAAACCGCACCCACCCCATGGCAAAAATGTTGCGATACATCACGACACATCACGTGACATTGCGAGTTTGACACCCCTGGACTAGACAAATATGATCCTATTACATAACATGTTTAGGCAATTGACCATTCAACCATTATAGTCTCCTGGGTATATGATATTCACCCAATCACTTCAGACACAGATTTTTCAGCCTGTTGATGTTTCATTCAGATAACAAATTAAGCATGCTAAAAAGTATAACATACAGGTAGTTCTTGACTTACAACCATTTGTTTATTACTGATGGAAGTTAACAGTGGCACTGAAAAAAGTGACTTATGACCAGTTTTCACACTTACGACAAATGCAGCCCTCCCAGAGTCATGTGATCAAAATTTGGGTGCTTGGCAACTGGAATGTATTTATGATAATTGTAGTGATTCGCTTGACAACAAAAGGGTCATAAAAAGGAGCAAAACTCACAACTGCTTTGCTTAGCAATGGAAATTTTGGGCTCAATTGTGATCGCAAGAAGTCAAGGACTACCCGTAATATGTCCCCAAAAAATCATTATGGCATCACGTTTGCTTGGTTTGCACTAAATACTGAGCTATGCCTACTCAATCACATTAATCTATAAACTACTAAAACTCTCATGCTTGTGTGTGTGTAACCTATGACCAGGCAAAACAATGCATCAACCAAGGAAGTCAAAGCAAAGCAAATACAAATGCTGCAACAGCCATAAATAAAAGATCTGGTTGTAATACCAGTCGTTCAGTCCTGTCATTTAAGTTTGAATGGCTGCTGAATGAGTGGTCATTAAATGAGGACTACCTGTAATTTGCTAGGACTCCCAGCAATAAATGAACACATATATTAAATGTCAATAGTAAATATAAGTAATGTAATAAGTAATAACAAAACAATGTGAAAAATCAAAATAAAATCAGCCATCTGGCAGCCAAGCAAAATAAGACTTTGCAAGGTCAAACCAGCACTTTGAATTGCACCCAGAAATGTACTGGAAGAATATAGGAGTTTTATGCTCCTGGTGACACATGCCAGCTAACGGGCAGACTATATATTCTGTACCAAATGTAGTTTCTAGTGTTCAATGTGGAGCATTGTGGAATTCAACCAGGTAGTGATGAGAGCATGAATATAACATGAGTAGCTAGATCTCCCACTCTGATTCACTAATGAAGTAGGATAAAGGCTGCTATGCATGGTCAGCAAACAGCTACCACTGCAAAACCTGATGGGCAAACAATTGCTGTACTGCTAAAACCACTGAAATGTGAAACCCGGACTCTAAACTAAATATAAATGGTTTTAATTTTATTTTTAAAAAATGCTGTTACATTTTCTTGGAAACAGATACCAGCCAACCATTATATACTCTTCCATACAGATATATTCCAAATGTTTCAAAATGTAATACTATAACTAACTCAATTAAGGCGAAGCGTATTCTAATATGTTATTGTTTACCTTATTTTGCTTATTGAAACTGATACATTAAAACATTACAATTTTGTTACATGACTCCTCTGAAAGCTTTAAAAGCAGCAATCATATACAATTTCTTATATATTCAATAGTACTTATGAGCAGATGTGCATTGGTTTTTATCTTGCTTTGCACCTGTTTAGAAAACTTCCAATACTAGATGATATACAAAAGAATAAAGGACTCCTGAATAATACTCATTCAACTGTAGTTATGATCTTCCACAATGTGGCACTCGTTAAGTGTACAAGACTACAAAGTTCCTATTAAATATTGTTTCAGGTTTGATGGGAATTGTAGTCAACACATCTGGAAGACACCATTGTGGGGAAGACTGTCTTACCTATAACACTATCTTTACTAATCTCTTCAATAACTTTCGGTTGCGATGCTTGAATACAGTAACTGCCCTGAATAAGAGAAAGTTGACAACTTTTTTCCCATATGTTTCCAGCTTCACTCTCCAATGGACATCACTAACAAGAAAACCAGGTCTTTCTTGGCAGAAAATCGAGCTACTATAAAAAGCCACTGAATCATCAGATGGCAGCAAAATGATATAGAGCCCACTTCTGCCATCATCTAGTGCAGTGGTTCTCAACCTGTGGGTTGGGACCCTATTTGGGGTCGATCGACCATTTCACGGGGGTCGCCAAGCAAGGCTGTCCGCCATTTTTTTTGTCCGCCATTTTTTCCCCCTTTTCCAGCGGGTGCCTTACCTCCCTTGGGCTGGGCCAGCTGGTGGTCAGCCTGCTCCGTCTCTGCCGCTTGCCAGCTACGCCTCAGCCGGCGCAGGGGGCGGAACCACACATGCGTGGCACTCCCGGGCAGGGAAAGTCCTCGACTTACGACCGGTTGGGTAGTCCTCGACTTACGATCGGTTTAGTCCTCGACTTACGACCGGTTTAGTCCTCGACTTACGACCGGTTGGGGTCACGGCATTAAAAAGGTTGAGAACCACTGGTCTAGTGCAGTGTTTCTCAACCTTGACCATTTTAAGGCATGTGGACTTCAACTCCCAGAATTCCACAGCCAGCATTGCTGGCTGTGGAATTCTGGGAGTTGAAGTCCACCTGCCTTAAAATTGTCAAGGTTGAGAAACACTGATCTAGTGGTTGTCCAGATGACCTGCAGCCCAAACAGGGTAGCTCTGGACGCCCACAAACTTCCCATCCTTTCTTGCTCAATATCCAATCAGGGAAAAAACAAACAAACCAGGAGTTTCCCCACACCCCTATTCACAGGCCTCTCGTAGTTCAGCAGCAGCGAGTTTAGAAGCAAGCCTATCCGACTGTTCGTAAAACGAAGTCGTGTATTTTTCAGATCCTTCCTATCGCTTCCCTCTGAAAGGTGAACCAATCACCCCTACCCGCTTAGAAAGTACGGGACACGCCACTATTCAACAAAAGCTGTGCAAGCCGACGGAGGAATCTTGCTCTGTTGAACCTGGTCGGAAGAATGGCTGAAGCCCAGAAACCGCAAGAAGGCACCAACTGCACGGTTGCCATGATTTCTAAGGTCTCCCATCCGCAGCCGTACAGTAATGGGCAACCGCTGTAACGACTGCAATCCAGGAAGGCGAACACGCGCCCAAGCGTGCAACCGCGTTCACACGACTACACCTTTGCCCAGACCCCGCGCTTCCCCTGGCGGCTGCCTCGGTTGCTAGGCAACCAGAAGAAAAAAAAAGGGCTGGAAGGGGGTGAGGGAGCATTACCTGGATTAGTCAACGCGGCACCCTCGGCCGCCGAACCGCCGCTCGTAAAAAAAAAAAAAACCTCCCGCGCGGGGTTCTGGGAATCTGACACGTCATACTCCTCGCGCTGGTCCGTTGGAGTTGGGGGGGTCACGTGACGTTGCCTATACGGCTCCCGGCAATCTTCAACGGGCCGCGTTGCTCTGACGACAAGAGTCGTCGCTGGTTCTGCGGGCTGATGATTGGCCCGTCAGGGGAACGGGGTGTGTGTGTGCGTGCGTGTGTTTTTAACCGTTCGTGTACGGAGAGCCCGATCCTGATAGATACTTTCCAGTCCATCTTGCGCTGAGTTTTGTTCTGAATAGTGTGGGAGTGCCTCTAGCCCAGGGGTAGGCAACCTTGGCTCTTTTATGACTCGTGGACTTCAACTCCCAGAATTCCTGAGCCAGCTGTGCTGGCTCAGGAATTCTGGGAGTTGAAGTCCACGAGTCATAAAAGAGCCAAGGTTGCCTACCCCTGCTCTAGCCTAATCCAGGTCTGGGTCAGGTTGACGAGCGGCTTCCACCCAGATCTTAAAATCCCCGTGATATACGGGTAGTCTTCGATTTACAACAGTTCCCTTAGTGACCGCTCGAAGTCACAGCGGCACTGAAAAAAGTGACTTATGACCATTTTTCACACTTAGGACCATTGCAGCATTCCCCAGGATCACGTGATTTACATTCGGATGCTTGACAACTGCTTCATATTTATGGCGGTTGCAGTGTTCTGGGACATCCTGAGCATCTTTTGTGACCTTCTGACCAGCAACGACAACGGGGAAGCCAGTTTCACTTAACAACCATGTTACTAATTTAACAGCTGCAGTGATTCACTTAAATGTCGCAAGAAAAGTTGTAAAATGGGGCAAAATTTTCTCATTTAGCAACCTAAATTCTGGGCTCAATTTTGGTCTTAAATCGAGGGTTACCTGCATATCTAGGCTCACGAGCTGACATTGCAGAAGGGAGTTGGGGATTTAATTGGAAATTAATATTTACTGGAATAGCAAAGAAAGCAGAAATATCTTTTTGCTGCTGGACAATGGTATCTGCCCAAGTTTGTTGAGCAAAAATGGAATAAAATATAATCAGGGCTTATTCAGGAAGGTATTTAAATTCTGGATTAAATTCTTCACTGCATGTTTCTTTTGGGACTATTACTGGAATGAAAGTGAGTAAACAAAATTGAATTCATGATTGGTTTGGGGATTATTAAGTATCAGCCCCTCTCAATGTTTATCAGAAACTGGATGCACAACTCAGTCAGAAAATTCAGTTAAGGAGCATGTCCGATGTCCATACCACCATTTTACTCCCACAACTCATTAACCAAGTTTTGTAATCTTGTTATCTAAAAGTCAAAGCAACCTCTTTGTAGTTTCCAAAAAAACCTAACCATATTTCCAATTTTCCCCCCTGTTTCCAGGAAGTCAATACAATAGTAATAGTACAGAAGTAATTTCAAGATACTGCAACCCACAAAGATAGACATTAAGAAGACATGTATGATGGAAGTAAAATTAAAGGATATATTTCTTCTTCCACTGAATGATTTAGTTTGGGATGTCATATAAACACATCCTTTAACTTGTTTATTGACATTGTGAGTCAGCTGTTGTGAATTCACATGAATAAATGGGTGAGTGCCATAGTGTTTTCAGACTCCTATTAGGTAGAAATGAGAGGAAAGCAGGTCTTCCATCTGAAATCTGAAGGCATTCTCAGTAATGCTGGAATAATTATTGAACTATTTAGTGTATTAGAAGAGTGGGATGACTTCAGATGAAAGAACTGCTTTTTAATGCAAAAGAACTGAATATCAATCAGTATTGTTTGATAGTCATTGTTAGAGTTATATGAGGGCCAGCCGAGCCGAACCCGCCCGAACACAGGTTAGGATACACATTAGATCCTACCTAGTGGCGATGAGGGAGGCTAGGACTAACTACTATTCCTCGCTCATCGCGTCATCAGATAACCGCCCGGCCGCCCTCTTCAGGGTGACCCGCTCTCTCCTCCAACTGAGGGGAGGGGGGGATCCCCTGGAGGGGAGAGCC
>NW_015386153.1:553666-594505 GCF_001527695.2 Protobothrops mucrosquamatus | reverse complement strand
ATTTTAGGTAGGGATGATTTTAAGAAAATTTTAATTGACACACAGCTTCCAATATTTGGCTTTTAATTTGGTTTTATGGGGTTTTTTTGTTTTTTGATGTATTTTGTTTGTATCTGTTTTAATATGCTGTGCACCGCCCTGAGTCCTACGGGAGAAGGGCGGTATATAAATTAAATTATTAAATTAAATTAAATTAAATGATTTCTTAGCATTTGACTCCCTATAATAGGATGATAGCTTTACATAAGCAAGTGTCAGAGCCAAAATTTGAGCTAATTCTTTAAGGCATAAAATAATGTAATCTTTTTGGACCATGGTTTCTGTAATTTTAAAGCATGTGGTAGGGACTTTCACAAAGTGGTCACTATATGGAAGGAAATATGGTAGAGTTACCATTACTTTGTTGCAGAAATCCAGATGACCAAAAAGGTATTTTTTACTGCCACTCAGTAACTGTCCAGATTATAAAAGTACAGATATGATAGTCCTAGCTTTGCTCATTAATAAAATGGCCACTATGGAGAATGTGACCACTCAATCAATCAATCAGAATAGAGCTGGAAGAGACCTTGGAGGTCTTCTAGTCCAACCCTCTGTTCAATAAATATCCATTTACCAGAAGGGAAATTGTTGAGGTTATTTCCTACCTATGCATTTAAACCTTGGGCAGCTTCAGGTATGCAACTTCATCTTTTTTTCTGGGCATATATGCATATTTTCAAACAAGTACAAGTAATCCCCGAGTTACGAACGTTCCCTTAGCAAAAGTTCAAAATTACACAATAAGCGCTCCCAGTGGTGGGATTCAGCCAGTTCGCACCACTTCAGCAGAACCAGTAGCTAATTTTGTTGCCCAGGCCCAGAATGGACTTCCGGAAGTGGCATCCACACAGAGAACTGGTTGTTCACATATTTGAATTCCACCACTGAGCATCTCCTAGTACAGACATGTCAAACGTGCGACGTCGCGTGATGTATGGGACTGTTTTGCCATTGCGGCAATGGATGGGTGCAGCTTCTGCGTGATGCATCCGGCCCGCAGGCCAGCAGTTTGACACCCCTGCCCTAGTATTTACGAATGTTGCTACACCACAGCAGTCATTCATTCTTACGAACATTCACCCTGTCTCTTCCCTCCCCCCCCCCCAGGTCTCCCTAGGGCCTAGGCACTAGGCCTGTGGATATTTACCTTGCAAAGATCGAGAGATCTTTCGTTTTCTTGGTTGTTTTACTGCTTCCTTCACTGCATTCGGAGAGAATGGAAGCCTAAAGTAATGCGAGATCACATGAGATCAGTGGTGCAAGATCTCACGCTACTGATCTTGCGTGATTTCATGATAGTTTAGGCCTCTGTTCTCTGTAACAGAGAACAGAACGGAAGCCAGGGGAGAACGGACCTCCAGAGGCATGCAAAAGCCTCCCCCAGCGTCCGTTCTGGGCCTCAGAGGCTTGGAGGAGGTCCCCAAGGCCCAGATCAGGCCTTTGGAGCTCCACTGATGCATCCCCCAGCATCATTTCCAGGTGTCGGAGGCCTTTTCTGGGCCGCTGCTGCCCGGAAAGGACGCTGGGGGATGCTTCAGCGGGCCTTTGGAGGCTTGTTCTGGGCCTTCCTCCAGGCCTCTGAGGCCCAGAACGGAGGTCATGGGCGGTGACTATGTTCTTTCTGAGGTCTGTTTTGGGCCTCGAAGGCCTCCTCCAGGCCTCTGAGGCCCAGAACGGAGGCCGGGGAGGCAGCCATGTGATTCTGGAGGTCCATTCTGTGCCTTGGAGGCCTCCCTCTGTTCTTGCCGGGAACAGAGAANGGGCCTTCCTCCAGGCCTCTGAGGCCCAGAACGGAGGTCATGGGCGGTGACTATGTTCTTTCTGAGGTCTGTTTTGGGCCTCGAAGGCCTCCTCCAGGCCTCTGAGGCCCAGAACGGAGGCCGGGGAGGCAGCCATGTGATTCTGGAGGTCCATTCTGTGCCTTGGAGGCCTCCCTCTGTTCTTGCCGGGAACAGAGAATGAAACAGGCTGGAGAGGAAACATCTTCACAAGGTAATGATGACCCGGTGCGGCAGGATAGGCGGAGAAGCAATTGTGAGTCCCCAGGGGAGGGAGCATGAGGTATTTCAGTGAGTCAGGGGAGGCCTTGGGTGGTCTGAAGATGGCCTGTTCCATAACTAGGGCCCCCCAAGGCCTTCCACACCCTGAGATACCTCATGTTCACTTAACAAGCCGCACATTCGCCCACGCATTAAATTAGCAAATGTGTGGGCGAAAGCTGGGAGTGAATCGCATTTAAGTTACAAGATTCACTCCTACGAATCCTCGAGTTACAAAGAGAATGGGCAGGCTCCATTACATTTGTAACTCGAGGACTATCTGTATGCCTTTATTCTTGTTTGTTTATTTTCTAAGAATGAGTTTTGGATGTATGTAGTACTGGAGCCATTCTTGGAAAGAAAGCTATACTAGAACCCAATCCCTTGCTGCATGCAAGCTTCCTTTTTTTTTCAAATTAAAACATCTTTATCTCGGATGGATAGTTGTCAGAGATAAGTTTCTGCTTGTTTTCTATACTGGATATAATAAACCTTAGAAGTTTTTCTGATTTTTAAATCAAGGTGCTGACCTCTTTGTCCTCTTTTTTTAAAAGACTTATCATCATGATGTTAACAACTTATTCAGAGATGTGAACGTATAACTAAAAAAAAATAGACTCACTTGATAATTCCTCCCTTTGTGTGAGTTGATTTTATCTTGTGTTAGAATACTGGTGACATACTTAAGTAATCTAAAATACATTCACAGTATTCTTTTCTTGCCTATTCTCCAGTGCGGTGGTGGGACACTAGTGAATACTCACACTTTTTTTTCCCACTTGACAAAGCTGCTTTAGCAGAAGAAGGGAGAATTAGGCTGATAATAATAAGATAGCTGTTTCAGTTTGAAACAAGAAAATTTATTTATAAAAGACTAAATGTACTTTTGAATAAGAACTGCTAAATATATATATCCAAGTTTGTTTCACTCCTGGATTATACATGTCTGATAATTTTATATGTATTTTTCAGAAAATAAGCATCAAACAAATATATTGGGGTCTACTTCTAGTTAAGGGCAAAACATTTAAATTTGTCATTAGTCAAATATATACTTGATAAACGTTAGTGACCAACCAATTTACAGTTTGAGACTTTGTTACATGAACATAAATGCTTAGCTTTGCAAAAAAAACCACCAAACTTTTAATCAAATACCATCTCCCAATAAAAATCTAGGCTATATAACACATTTTCTATCTGAGCAGCAAGCTTGGAACAAAATTCCAGAATACATAATTTCAATGAAAAGTGGAAATGCTAAGAGCTAAAGCTGATGGAGTAAGAATAAATGGTTCCCAATGGACTAGAAAGGTTTGATATATAAACCTATCTCAGCAGTCCAAGTTAACCAACAAGTATCCATTAATTTGAAAAGACAGGAAGAAACAGCTGAGAATTTAAACTCCAGAGCATATATTTTATAAGCACACTGAATTCTTTGTTAAAATAAAGCTTCATACACATCAACAACATTCTAATATGGCCAAGAAAGTAAAACTAAGTCAAGCCAAAAGCTGAATAGGGGTTAAATGTCGGGAAAGCTGTGATTTACTGCCAACTCCAAGTGTAAACCTGACAGAAATTATATTGGATAAAAGAAAAATGTCTAAGGTACAACACTATTTTCTAATTATAAACAGTAGAGGAAAATGGCTCATTCATAAGACATGCAGTTACCTACCGTACTCTCTGGGGAAAACTAATAGAGTGTTGAAAAACTAGACTGTAGGTTTAAAAAATCCAATAAAATGAAGTGGGAAAAGTTTGCCAATTTTAGGTTATTATAATTTGTGAATTACCAAATAAGTTGTTTGCAAGCCAAATTTTAAACCTCCAAAGCCCCATTTGGTTGGCAGCTACAGGCTGGGGAATTGGTAAGCAGCCTTTTGGCTACAATGAGTATAACTCTAACCCTTGTTTGATTTTCATTCTGCATGGGATTGTACCATGTATTTACTGTGATGCACAAAGAAGTCCAAACGAAAAGCTGTCACTTGCCTTTTCCTTAGAGAACCTCTAAGAATCTATCCTCATCGCCTGTTCTTGGCCCTGACTCTAAATAGAGCTAGCCCTAACCCTAGTTTCATTTCCATGGGCAAACAGATTTTACCAAATATTTTACTGTGGTGCACAGACAGGTCAGAACGAAAAGCTATCACCTGTCCTTTCCATAGAGAACCTCTAAGAATCTTTCCCCAACACGTTTTTGGCCTCAGTCTAAACAGAGCTAACCCTAATCCTAACCCTAGTTTGATTTCCATGGGCGATGGGATTTTACCATATATTTTACTGTGGTACACAAATAAGTCAGAATGAAAAGCTGTCACCTGCCCTTTCTAAGAATCTTTCCCCAACACCAGTTTTTGGTCCTGACTCTAAAAAGAGCTAACCCTAACCCTAATCCTAGTTTGATTGAGTCTAAATAGAGCTAACTCTTACCCTAACCCTAGTTTGATTTCCATGGGCCATGAGATTTTACCATGTATTTTACTGTGGTGCACAGACAAGTCAGAATGAACGTGCCCTTTCCATAGAGAACCTCTAAGAATCTTTCCCCAACACGTTTTTGGCCTCAGTCTAAATAGACCTAACCCTAACCCTAGTTTCATTTCCATGGCAATGGGATTTTACCCAGTTGTGGGATTCAGCCAGTTCGCACCAGTTTGGCAGAACCAGTAGCTAATTTTTTGTTGCCCAGGCCCAGAATGGACTTCTGGAAGTGGCATCCACACAGAGAACCAGTTGTTCACCTATTTGAATCCCACCACTGATTTTACCATGTATTTTACTGTGATGCACAAAGAAGTCAGAACGAAAAGCTTTCACCAGCCCTTTCCTTAGAGAACCTCAGAATAAGAATCTTTCCTCAACACCAGTTTTTGGCCCTGAGTCGAAATAGAGCTCATTCTAACCCTAATCCTAGTTTGATTTTCATTGTCAATGGTATTTTGCCATGTATTTTAATGTCTAAAACCAGTGTTCCTATAATGTCTTTACTCCACTTACACAAGAAAACTTTCTACTTTTTGCCAACACAACTAGTCTTTCTCACACATGTAGTCCTTCATTGTGAAAATGTCAAGTTGTTGGACATGCAGTTTTAAAGGCAGAAGTTGATTCTCCCCATGGTCCATGTTCCCTATCATAATCATATTTTTTCAAGTTCACCATTAACCATTAACTTGGGTTAACTTTGTGTTTATTTAGTTTGGACATGGTATTTTGAATCTACACTGTCTGCTGTGACATCTTTCAAAAGTTCCATCACATTTTGTAAGCCCCATAGTGCAGGGGTCCCCAACCCCCGGTCCATGGACTGGTACCGGGCTGCGGCATGCCAGCAACCGGTCTGCACAAACAAGCAAAGCCCCATCCATGGGATGCAGGCAACACACAAAACCATGCCCCCTCCAGTCCGCAGAAAAACCTCTCCCCATGGAACCAGTCCCTGGTGCCCAAAAGATTGGGGACCTCTGCCATAGTGAGTTTCCTTGCTGGTTTCCTTGCTTGCTTGGAATTACAGTTTTAAGTTATTTAGAAAATATTTTCTCATGGAAAAAAGGTGATTGCTTGTGAGGCTTTTTTTTAATGATAAGGAGACCTTGAAGGCTAGACACTAGAGCAGACTATAAAGAAAATTGAGCAGAAATCTTAGTGCAAACTGTTGAATATCTTTCAGCCATGTTTTTGAACAAAATTGATCAAATGCTTGATAAACTTGACAGACCATGTTCTAATGAAGTTGTAAAATAAGAACAAGCTGCAATGGATATCTATGAAATTAATTTGAAGGGGGATTTAAATGTAATACTGACAGATCTAGTGGATGACTCATCCCCTAAAGAGAAGAACAGATATTAAATTGGAAAACTGATCTGTATATATTTTTTTCTTCTGGATATACAAAAGAACTCTGCTAAGTTATGGAAGAACTTTTTTTAGAAGTGACAAGCAAAAGGATAATTTTTATTTATTGATAAAAAAAAGAAATCTGTTAAATTTCTGAAGGACTTTTCCTTTGAAATAGATGAACAGCAAATTACCTCTGACACGTTTTTAAGGTGTTAAAGAATAATTTTAAAAGAATCATGAAAGTTTTATAAGATTGACTTGTTCAACCATGGTTAAAAGAAGAAAATAGTTGTATATTCTTGCATTTACTGGACTTGTGGCGACAATTATTGATGATGTAGCATTTGGTCTTTATTATAAGAGATTATAAGAGATGAGGTATAGGGAGAAAAGAATGTTTTATTTAGAGATTGTGATAAAATTATTTTTACCTGCTTGGATGAAGGGGGAAGTTATTTCTTTTTTCATTCTTCTTTCCTTTCTCCTGCTGTTTTTTTTTTGTTTTGTTTCACCCCTCACCCTTTCTTCTTCATATTTTTCTGTTTTATTATTTATAGCTCAAACTGACTTTTATTCTGTTCATTTATAAATCTGAATAAAATTCTTTTGAAAAAATCCCATGACATTTTGGATATGGAATATTCCAAAAACCAAGGAACTTTGCGCCAGGCATTATGAATAGGAATAAAACTAATCTCGTTAAAGAACAGTATGGTGCATCTTAGACCTCTGATATAAATGTTGGATGTATGGAGCTGTTTGCTAGTTTGTAAATGCCCAGAATAATTCATCTTTAAACATTACCTAAATGTTTGTATAATTATTTTTGGGAAACAAGTCTGGAAATCAGTAATAGCTGCGAAGATGCTTTTTTTTCTATATACAACTATACCCAGCGTATGGAGTTTGACTCACAAAGGCCAACAAACAATTTTCAGATCTTAGTAGTGCTGCATCAAAGCTTAACTGCACTTGATTTGAACTGACAACTTTGAAGAAGGATTCTCCATATCCAATTACCTAGTTCCCTGATGAGTTCATGTTTATCTGAAAGCTCTGCTTTCTGAAGTGTGTTGAGAGGATTTTCCCCTCCCATTTTCATTTGGTTTGCCACTTGTCTGCGCTCTGTTGTATCAAATAAACTTTCATCCATTATTTCGCATCTCGTTTCTAGTCTTTCTCCACAGCGAGCTTAATTTCTCCTTCTGCCTAAATTACTGTTTTGATCATATACTTGAATTTATTTAAATGGAAGATGAAATATGGGTAGGTGATTATATTAAAAGTCTGAAAGCTGAAGTCACTTGCATAGCTAAGTTGACTGCTAGAATTTAGAACTGGAATGGGTATCAAGAGCAGGAACTCCGGTTAGTTACTACTGTGGTAGCCTGAGAGGGAAGGCGAAAAAGATTAACAGTTTTTTGTTTTTAAGTGTTGGCGGCAGAATTATGGGGAGAGAACAATGGGTAGCTTTATATACAGGGGAAAGAATTTGTGGAGAGAAAATACTAGAGTTTAGAGAATAAACATCTAAAACATATAAGGAACGGTTGCTGGAATTGGGTATGTCTAGTAACTAGTTTAACGAAGAGAAGGATGAGGGGGGACATGATAGCCGTGTTCCAATATCTCAGGGGCTGCCACAAAGAAGAGGGAGTCAAGCTATTTTCCAAGGCACCTGAAGGCAGGACAAGAAGCAACGGGTGGAAACTAATCAAGGAGAGAAGCAACCTAGAACTAAGGAGAAACTTCCTGACAGTTAAAACAATTAACCAGTGGAACAACCTGCCTCCAGATGCTGTGAATGCTCCAACACTGGAAGTTTTTAAGAAGAGACTGGACAGCCATTTGTCTGAAATGGTATAGGGTTTCCTGCCTGAGCAGGGGGTTGGACTTGATGACCTCCAAGGTCCCTTCCAACTTTTATTATTATTATTATTATTATTATTATTATTATTATTATTATTATTATTATTATTATTATTATTGTTGTTGTTGTTGTTGTTGTTGTTGTTGTTATTGTTATTGTTATTTTATTAAGTTTTGTAACAAAAAAGAGGATTCTTGCTTTCTTATGCTCTAGAGAGACTGACAGGCAAATGAAGTAAATATCTGAATTGCACAAATTCACTCACAAGAGAGGACTAAAATGAGAGAGGAATTTTAAAAACAGAGATATAATCTAACCAATAGGAGTTTTTGGACAAGGAAAGGAGACAGGCAAATATAATCCTTCTGCTAATGAACTTTCCATTTATCGCTCCTAGGGTGTATAGCTGTGGAAAGCTACTGCATGCAAAGTTTAGCAGAGGTTGCCACCTGTTCATAGAATGAAAACTGACCCAATAAACAAATTTTCTGACATTCGTACCAATCTCCTATTTTCTCTTTCCCAAGCCAAGTTCATGAAGTAACAAATTGCGTTTTATATAGAAAATGTACAGTAAATATAATGTTAAATTTTTAATGAAGCATAAAGAAAACAATTTTAGTAGGGTGGCTATATGTTGTTACTCATTCATAAGGTAAACAAGCAATTCACAAAAAGTGAATAGTTTGTTAAGTGAAACAGAGAAAATTTAAACAGAATTTTTAAGAAAATATGCTAGGGAAGTATCCAAAACTATTTATTTAAATAGTTTCACAGCAGTGCATCCTAAGATTCTTACTTGCAATCCTTTCTCAAGAACCATTTCACTGAGTCAGTGATACTTCCCCCAGAAGGGTCTTCCTTTCTAATGCATTTCAGAATTTGTGATGAGATTAAATATAGTAAAATAATAACAGTGATGGAAAAAGATACTAAGGAATGCTGGCAAGAGAGAAAAATACTTTTCATAATGAAAAGTAATGAGATAGAAAGTTAATGAAGTGAGAATGGCCATGGCAAATTAGAACAACTGTTAGAAAAGTATTTTGGAGGAGCTGTGCGGAAATTATAATAGAGAGCCACAGATAAGTAGAACAAAACCAAACGCCACAGAATAAAGGACAGGAACAAATACGAACATTTACTACTGTACCTGCCTGTGTTTATGTCTTCTCTTTTTCAGGGCCCATAGTGATATATTAGGAAAAAATATAAGAAAAGCTCTAAAGAGGTAGTAAGAAATGAGTTGTCCATTTGCCACACTAAGAGTTAAATTCCAGTAAAATAAGTCAAATCCTGCACGTAAAATATTGACTTCTGCAGTCCTTACACATTAAACACATATCTTCCCATTTGCACAATATAATCTGTCTATTTCTTTTGGTTTACTGGAACTTAATGCAAAAGTTACTTATTCATACATACTTTTATTTGATCGGTTGGTAATACTGATATACCAACTTACCTTGCTAGTTCCTGGGAAGTCAGTGG
The DNA here is from genome assembly GCF_001527695.2 of Protobothrops mucrosquamatus. Lineage (NCBI taxonomy): Eukaryota > Metazoa > Chordata > Lepidosauria > Squamata > Viperidae > Protobothrops > Protobothrops mucrosquamatus. Next base: position 585,208 of record NW_015386153.1, on the reverse strand, counting down.
TATAACACTGGCTTCTGTGAAGCAGTGCTTTTTAAGTGGTTTGCTATTATTTCCTATATGCCTAGGCACCCTAAGCGTTGAGGTTACGATAGTATATACAGGTAGTCCTCAACTTACAACCATTTGTTTAGCGATCTTTTGAAGTTTCAATGGCACTGAAAAAAGTGACTTTTGGCTGCTTTTCACACTTACGACTATTGCAGCATCCCCAAGATCATGTGATCAAAATTTGGACACTTGACAGCTGGCAGGCATTTATTTTGCAGTATCCTGGGATCGCCTTTTGTGATTTTCTGACAAGCAAAGTCAGTGGGGAAGTTCAATTCATTTAACAACTCTGTTACTAACTTGAAATTGCCGTGATTCACTTAACTGTGGCAAGAAAGGTCGTAAAATGGGGCAAAATTCACGTAATCATCTTCCTTAGCAACATGAATTTTGGGCTCAATTGTATTCTTAAGTAAAGGACTACCTGTATCAATATTTTGAAATGGCGACAATTATCTTTGGAACTCATTAGGCTACCTAGCTTAAATTCAGTGTTGACAATCTGTGTTCTTCTGAATATTCATCTCTTGACACAACTATAGAGAAAACATCCAGATGCTTCAATATTGGTTATAGTCTATATCATGTATGCTAGAGTGATTTCCTTATTAATAAATTATTTATAACACGCCTCAATTGCTTTTTGGAATTCTGCATTTTTAGGGATTCTTACTGTAGAGCATGTCTTTTCAACTCCTGTCTTTTCAAATCATGCCCTATCTGCCAAAAAAAATTCCACCATCGCTGTTTCAACTGTTTGGCAGAATGAGGCAGCCAGTTTACAAATAACGCAGATAGCTTAAGGACTACCCAAGAGGTGGACATTTTACGTGGAAATGCATCACTTTATTCTTTGTTTCAATCCAGCCAACAGATGTGAACCATCCCTACAAGCTACCTTCTGTGTGGGATAGGATAGCGGCACTTGATACAAAGCTCGTGTGTGGAATAGAATTAAGACTGACAGCGGACACAATATAAATGCTTCCAGTGTTAAACTGTAAAAGTCGCTTCTTCCCTTTTTCTCCTACTGCATTGGGAGAAAGATTTACCATGAGTAGGTAGACATTTGAGGACCTTGTTGCTAAGAAGGGTAAGAGGCTATGATCCCAACTTATTCTCCAAAGCTGTTGAAACTAGAAGACAGACACTCAGAGGATCCAGAGACAAAAATCTCTGCCCATAAAAGCCTCTTACTACTTTCCGGCTGAACTGTGCTGTAGACAGAAATGCTCTTTGCTTTTAAGCCACTCACGACTCTGTCAGATTGATGTTCTAGTGGTACCGTTTCATTATTGGTGTCATAGCCATATTGGCTTTTAGCCAAGTAAAGCAAATCTGTCTTGTAGTGATAAACAGAGGTCAAGCCCTGCATAGCTGGTGAGACTTTTCAAGTAAGAACAAGACAGATTTCAATCAGGTATTTTTTAATACTTTCCCGGGGTAAATACAAAATTCTGGAAACTGTAATAGGAATTTCCAGTTTATAGTTAATTAATGAAGGTGGAATCTCTTTGAAATACTCTTTCCCAAAATATCTCCCCACTTCGGCTGATCTTCCGTTTATAAGATAATCTAACAACAGATTTGATCCTGCTTTTCTAGTCCCTCCCTAGTCTCCCATATCACACTGGAAAAAGCAATGATGTTTCTCTCTACTATTTCCTTTTTGCCCTGTGAAAGAAATTAAATCCCAAACCATATGAATACAATTCATAACTGTTGCAAATAGCCAGCCAATATGCACAAAACTGCAGCTTTCCTGCCAATCTAAATAGTAGAAATGATTTAAGTTTGAACACACACCTTCACTCAGGTATGGGCTGCAATATACATGCTAAGCAAATTATTTCAACTGCTCAACGGATTTGTTTTTTTAAGAGGACAAAAGCAGAACTCTGGGGGCACAGAACAAAAAGTTTCTGTGTCTGACCTAGGAAAAGACAAGGGAAGAAGCAGCAGAGACTGCTCTGGGTTCAGGTTATGGTTGGAAGGGAAGCAGGGATGGAGGGAGGCAGGAACAGAGAGGAAGAAACCCTTCCGCACCCCTTCTGACCCATGCCACCACCACCCACGTGCCCCAATCTGTGCTGCCCCATGTACCCTTCCCTGACCCACACAGCACCTCTTGACTGCTCCTCACGTACCCTCTTCAGCCCACACCCCTCCCATGTGCCTTTCATGACCCATGCAGCACCACTTGGGCACCCCCAAATTGGACTTAAAATTTCCTGCTGACTTCTCTACCGACTTTCTCCCTGCAAACTACTCACAAGCAAATTAAATGAGGAAGCTGGCAGGAATTTTAGTCTGGGAGGGGAGAGGGAAAATAGAAAGGAAGAAAATGATAGAATGACAGGGAGGGAGGGAGGGAGGGAGGGAGGGAAGGAGAGAGAGAGAGAGAGAGAGAAAAGGAGGCAGGGAAAGAGGGAAGGGGAGAGAAGAGGAGGGAGAGAAGAAGGGTGGATTACCAAAATTTCCTGGCAGCTTCCTACAAGAAAACTCAACAAGGAAGTTGGAAGTTGCTCCCATTGCCATTTTTGCTCTTTCATGGCCATTCTGTTTTTCCATTTAGGAAAGGAGATATATCTGAAACGATGACCCAATGGGGCTCATGTTGTCGAGTAAATTTTAATTTTGTTTACATTTTATGAGATTGTTTTACCTCAAATTGGAGGGAGGGAGGGAGGGATGAAACTCTAGTCACATGTTTCTGTTACAGGACCAGAAGGACACAGTAGGTTGTGGGAACCCCTTTCTCTTACATAATGGAGTTGGAAGCGGACATTAAGTTGAGACACCCGCTGAAAGAGAGTTGAAGGTAGGAGCTAGGAGGCAGAATCAGGATGTGCTGATGCAATAGGTTTCTGAGAGAGATTTCACATCCCCAACTTTTCTTTCTATGTACCAGAAATGCTGCTATAGTTACCGTGCAGTCTTGTTGGGTTTTCTGTTATTATAGTAGAACATATTCTCAGATTTTGTGTATACTCCCATATTTTTGAAGAAAGAAAAACTCATTTCAACTGATCCATTCCTGAGTGTTCTCCCTCCTCAATTTAATTAGGTGTTAGTTAACCAATGAAAGTAAATGAGAAAAGTGTTCTTCTAAATATTTTTTCCCATAAACAATTTATAGTCAAGTAGTTTCATGTCCATAGAGAAATTAGCAGTGAAAATACCACCTATACCAGTGGTGACGAACCTATGGCACGCGTGCCAGAGGCGGCACTCAGAGCCCTCTCTGTGGGCACACACGCCATGCCCTGGAAATGGCAACCGTCCCTCTTCAACCAGCCGCCTGTTAACTTGCCAAGGTCCCATGTGGCTGGATGTATCCCAGCATGGCTGGTTTCCCTCCCCAGCATCTCGTCCCTCCTGGCCTTGCATGCTCTCCTTTTCCCAGCACGACCTACTGCATTGCCTCCTCAGCTGTCAGCCGGCCATCAAGTTCAGAGGCGGCTTCTCTGAACTGCTGGCGATGGGCTGCGGAGCCCCAGAGTGCGCCGGTCGAGGGGCCCCCGTCAGCCCCCATGCACTCACTGGCCTATGTGTGCGGGGGGCGATGGTGTCAGGCAGCAACTACCCCATCCCCTGCCTCGCCTTACCCTGCGGCAATGGCACCCCCACCCTGCCTTGCCTCGCCTTGCCTCATCCTGCAGGACGAGCCTCCTGCCCATCGCCCCACCAGCCAGAGCCCCCCTGAATCTCCCCCAACCCTGTCTGGCCCCCACAGGCGTCCCTCCCCACGAGCAACATTGAGGTGGCCACGCCCACCTTGGCCACACCCACCCAGTCTGCCATGCCCACCACAGCCATGCCCACCCATGGGCCACACCCACCCAATGGGCCACGTCCACCTGGCACCCGGCGATAAATAAGTGGGTTTTGGGTTGCAGTTTGGGCACTGGGTCTCTAAAAGGTTCGCCATCACTGACCTATACCAAGAAATGCACATCTAAAAATAAAATAAAGTATATCTTAGAAATCCAGAATTAAAATTGTATTTAAACATGTTGATTTCAAAAACAAGTCTGCAGCCCTTTATTTAGCATTTAGCAGAAAATACTGTTTTCTTGTGAATCAAGAAAACAGTACAATTCTTTTATGAACTCAGACTTTTTTCATCTGGCAATGTTCCTGTACTTCTGTTTGTTTTAAAAATAGGAACACAACACAACTACTTTTTATTCTTTCAACAAATAAAAGAATACAACAACACATTTGTAAATGTTTGGAATTACTTCACATCCTCATCAGTCACAGCAAAGAAATATAAAAAAATCCTCTTGAATTCTGTATTGAATCCAAGATAATAAATACAGAATTATACAAGCAGGCTAACATGTGCCTATTGGCCTATATTTTAGCAGTGTATTGATACCTCTTTTCTTCTGCGCAGCTGATTAAAGGCAACCAATCACTCACATTGAAAGCCTGTAGTAGTATTTCCATGGGTGAGTGATTTTGAAGTGCAACTTCTAAAGGCTGCTGATAATTAATAATTTGGAAATGTGTCACTTTATTTAATTAGTGAGTTATTTTTATATCAGAAAGGAAGAAACCACAAAGGAAGTAAATTGTGCATGATTGTTTACTGTAAGGATTTTTGAGCTACCTTTTAACCATGCCAACAAAGCTGCTTTCAAGGCTTTGGGCAAGCATTCAAAAGATATTACATATTTTGCCCTCCCTTTATTTACACCCATCATAAACAGCAACAACAAAGGCACTGATGATGTGCTGTGTTCTTTGATACAGAACACTGTCTGGAAGCCTGTTGTCTTTTGCCATTTCTTTCTCTGCTGTTGCTCAGAGAGATGATACTGGCTTGCTTATTTTTCAGCAATTCTTTACCAGAAAAAAAACATAAACGTTCTTGAATGGCTGAATTAACATATAACAAATGTAGTCTGTAGTTCTTTTGATATACGGTGTAGCTATGAGTTATAAATATAGTGATTAGCTTCAGATGAATTATTTGCCCATGGTTCTTTGAAACATGACTGACTCAGTCAAATAATTTTTTCTGGGTTCATATGACTCATTGTATGATAAACTAATCTCATAGCCCAGGTTCACATAACCCAGTGGTTCTCAACCTTTTTAATGCCGCGACCCCAACCGGTTGTAAGTCGAGGACTAAACCGGTCGTAAGTTGAGGACTAAACCGGTCGTAAGTCGAGGACTACCCAACCGGTCGTAAGTTGAGGACTTTCCCTGCCCGGGAGCGCCGCGCATGCGTGGTTCTGCCCCCTGCACCGGCCAAGGCGTAGCTGGCAAGCGGCAGAGACGGAGCAGGCCGACCACCAGCTGGCCCAGCCCAAGGGAGGTAAGGCACCCGCCGGAAAAGGGGAAAAAAATGGCGGACAAAAAAAATGGCGGACAGCCTTGCTTGGCGACCCCCGTGAAATGGTCGATCGACCCCAAATGGGGTCCCAACCCACAGGTTGAGAACCACTGACATAACCCATTAGACTACGATATAATTAACGTGTTTGTGATTTGATGTGTTGAATATATAAAACCAACAGTCATGATGGCAATGCACCTTCCATAAGGGAGGCACTATTCCTGGGATTATAAAATTACTGGAAGTATCAGTTGTGTTGGTCACTTTTCCGTAAGTATTCAGTTATACGTTGTAGGAACTCAAGCAGCTAAATATTGGATAGGTTTTTCTTTCAGACGCAACAAGGTGCCAAAGAGACGGGGACTATTGGGGGGGGGAATCACTCTGATTCCATGCAAGAAAAAGCAAATTAGTTCACAGCGAATAACAGATTGTCCATCTTGAAAATATCCAGGTTTATATGGGAGGAAATAGTAGGAAGGCTAATGGCAAAAGTCTTTCAGATGTTTTAATGGTTATAATTTAAAGAAACACTGTAATATCAAGAGTGATTTATAAAAGAGTTATGGCAATTTCATAGTATATAAATGCGTTCCTAAAGATTGGTTGATGGAAGAGCAAAATGCTTTACAGTTATATATGAAAACTGAATCCACCAAAAAGTTGAGTCATATTTAGAGTAATATGGTTTTATTTATTTAGAAGACCTTAGTGGAGAAGCTTGAATTATTTGAATTGGATTGAAGGAAGCTGACTTATTGAAATAAAGGTATCTATATCGAACTTCACTTATTTCAATAGTTCCTTCTTAAAAACTCTGTATTAATCTATTAGCTTTCAAATTTAGCCCACATCAGCTTCACGCAGCAGATGAGAAAAATCTTGCTCACCTTCCCATGCTGAAATTTACTGCTGTTGGAATTTATCAGATGGTGAACAAATAATCTGGCTTGGTATTGGTTTCTAAGGATACCGTATTTCCACTTTGTGTCATTCTTTTCGTTACAAGTTGAAGAGACCGTCCTTTAAAGGTATTAGAAAGTGTTAATTATATTTACTCGTTAGAGTGGATTATTGTTTTACTCTTTAATTTATTTTTATCTTAACTAAAAAAAGGACGGTAGTGTTGATCTTCGGTAACTATCTCTTTTTGTATCTTAATGCTGATTATTTTTTTACAGCCAGGTGTTTGCTTCAAACTAATACCTAATTCCAATTCTTCAAATATAATGTTCCTTTATTTGTCCAGCATCTTCCATTCAATTTCACTGAATGGCCCTCTTGAGTTCTATTATTAAGAAAGAGAGAGAAAAAGGTGAGTAATTTTTTGTCATCATTGCCATTGAGGATAAATACTAAAAACAAAAATATAAAAAGAGTGGCCCAAGGATTCCATTAGCCAACCAGACCTTGATCTCCTCCAGCCCATGTGCAAAGGGTTGCAGCTCACATTTTAGGAAACTGGAATGATAATTAAACTAAATGAAGTGTAGTTGTCTCTCAAGCGCTCTCCCATGAATCTTGTCATAATCCACTTTTGGAATATAGAATAGATCTTACCATGTTCCCAAGACTTGATACCATCTTGGGTAAATAGAAATTAATATTCTGATTGACAGCTAAGCCATAATCTATGGATAAGGAATTGTGTTTTGAAGAGGACTCTTCTGCAAGGCTCTATTCTAGCCTTTCTTAATCTAGATTCATTCCAGTTTATAGGTTTTAACTCTTAGAATTTTCTAGCCAGCATGGCCACTGTTCAAAATATTACATCTTTTATTTCACTCATAAGACTGTACAAATATAATTTTATGATTGATGCTCTATGTCTTGAATTCTCCACTCTTTCTCTTATTATTCATTAACTTATTGGGTATCATTCATATTTACCTCTTGTATACATCACCCTGCTTCCAATAAAACATCTATATTGGAGCTCCCCAACCTTTCCGGGTTGGTAGCCCAGAGGGAAAGGGAGGAGCAGGGAAATGTACACATGCATATGGGCACGGTGGCAGCACCAGCGCTTGCGCATAAGCACAAGTGGGCTGCACACACCTATGGTGGTACTGGTAGCAGCACTTGCGCACTCACGCGGCGGCACTAGAGTGAGTGCGGAGGGTGCGTGCACACATGTGCGCAGTTGCCAGCCATTCCCATGGCCTGGTGGCCAACAGGCCATGGACCGGCACTGGGCCACGGCCCACAGGTTGGAGACCCCTGATCTATATTAGCTTAAGGCCTGTCTCCAATGCTATTACAGATTTTCTGGAGTGCTGATCAAAATGATTTATAATCTGAAAGTGTATTAGGACATTTTTACTGATCTGTTTCTTCCAAAGCTGTTGAACTGTGTCTTCCTTCCCCCCCCCCCCCAAATGGCTTATTATCATAGCTTGATCAACAAGGTCAAAAATAAGCCTGCAATAATTTAGGTTAAGTTAGGTTTGTTGTTTTTAGTTGTGAAGTCGGGTCCGACCCATCGTGACCCCATGGACAACGTTCCTCCAGGCCTTCCTGTCCTCTACCATTTTCTGGAGTCCATTTAAGCTCACGCCTACTGCTTCGGTGACTCCATCCAGCCACCTCATATGTTAGGTTAGTCATCATGTTTTCTACAAATACAGGTATCAACTTGACTATTACATCTTCCACAACAGAACAAGGAGTTTGAATGTTAGAGTTCACCTTTAATTATTCAACCGAGAGCCCCAACTTCATTAACCTGAGCAATTCTGCATAAAGATCTGATTTAACTTTTATAGATCATTTAGCAGTAAATATATAAAAGTAAATATACTGTATAATCAACAGAGACATCAACAGAGATTCCTTTGACTAAAATCTGTTTGCTTTTCTTTTTGAGCATCACTGCTGGCTTTTGTATATAAGTGATCCCTAGCACTGAACTATTGGAATTGCCTAAGGCAGATTTGTTTTGGGGGTGGAGAAGGGTGGAAGAATAATAGTGCTATGTCAGCAAAACACCTTAAATTGATTAATACCATGCTCTATTTTATACCAGTGGCTTTGTTTTGCTTTTGGTACCTTTTGAGTTATACTGACTTCTGGATGGCCTGACCAATTCCCTGCAGTTTTCCTGCCCCTGCCTGCTTCCTAGGGCTGAGAAGGAGTGACTGATCCAAGGTCACTCAGCTGACTTTGTGCCTAAAGAGAGACAATAACTCATGGTCTCCAGGTTGCCTGATAAACCAACAGTTCCTTTGGAAGCTGGAGATATGCATGATGCAGTATTTGGGGGTCAAATAATGTAACTGTCTGTTAAACCCTCGCTCTCTTGCTTCCATCTAAATATTTAAGTTTGGTATTTGTGGAACTTCTTTGCAGAGGACAGCTCAATATCAATGACTTCTTGAAAGTCATTTGTAAGGGAGGAAGGAAAGAGAATAATCAGTTTCATAAACAAATTCTTTCGCTTGGTGACAAGCGCATTCAAGATTCTGAGCACATTTTGCGGTAGGATAATTCACCCCAACTTTATTTACCCGATTTAGAGATTGCCCATCTAACTCACAGAGTGACTTTATCTTCCTGAGGAATTGGATTTCAAGTTCCGTAATCTCCAAACACCTGGCCAAAATCTGGGAATGGGCGTTGTCTTACCTGAACGCCATTTCTCAGCATGTAGATGTAGCCTCCACCGATGGGTTATCAATGCCTCCTTGCTCAGTTTAGACTAAGATCAAACTTTGGCCACGCCTCCTTGGGCTGTCCTTCCCCAGTTTGTTCTTAGTCTCGGCTCAGTAAGGACACACTTTGATAGCTCCTCTGATAGTTTATTCAAAATTAGGCTAGTTAGATTCAGTAGATAGCAATCTCATTTCAAAAATATTTCCTTTGCATTTTCATTTTATTGCTTTATTATTTTATTATTTTGTTAACAGATAGACTGCAGAAACCTTTTGGTTTGGCTGGTTTCTGCTCTTTAGGGGATACACGGCAGGGAAGCCTCCCTGGGGGGCCTCACCTTCGCCGTTTGGCCTCCGTTTCAGCCGCCTTTGAGCGCTGTGAGGGGGTTTTTTCCCTGAGCGCTCGGAAGTCCGGTTTTTTTGGCCTCGCATTGACGGTTGGCTCCGTGAGGGAATTTTTCCCCTGAACGTTGGGAGCCTCTTCGGTTTGGCCGTTTGTAGCTGGAGCGGCTTCCCCCGAACGGCCACGGGCCTCCGCTCTCAGCTCGGAGCTTTGCCGCGGCACTGGGAATTCCCCCGCCGCTTGGCAACGGCTTTTCGGCTCGGGGTTCCCTTTTTGCTGGCGCGCAGAGGGGAATCCCCGAGTAACAGACGCTCGTCGAGTAGAAGGCCGGCGAAACGGAATCTATCCTCCTCGTGGCCACGAGGCTCCGGAAGAGAACAGGGCCTTGCCGTTCGTCTAATCGCAAGTTGGTTGTTTTATTCTGGAAGGGAGTGAAGACTGGGTGGCAGAGACCCGTAGGTGCCCTTGCCCACCCCCCCTTCCTTTACGGTCGCCATTGAGATGGCCACGAGGCCTGCGGCCGCCATTTTGTTTCGTGCTGGGTGTGGTCGCCATTTTGCTGAGGCCTTCACTCCAGCGGAGGCTGGGCCTATTAAGACAATTCATAGCCTGCTGTGTTGGGCTCTCAAGGGGGGTTCTACAACATCCTGATCCTTGTCTGGAACTATTTCTGGAATAAGGGAGCTCCTTATTCCTCACTCCTGGTATAATTCACTAACATTAATCCTGGTATTTCATTGGGAGTTTTTCATTCCACCTGTTCCCATTAGCTCGCGGCGCTGTGCCTGCAGGGCCTGGACAGGCAGTTTTACTAAACTGTCTGGCTATTTGCCATTGTGGTTGTCTTAGGGCGCGGGAAAGATTCCCTCCCGGACAACTTGATCTGCGTGTTTACCCCCACTGCAGGGCTTCTCCTATCTGGAAGGCCCGGCTCACAATGGCAGATAGTGTTTCTCCTCAGACTTTGCAGGGTTCGAGTGCCCCCCCCCACACAATCCAAGCGCAGATCTTCCGATGTAGGCGCGGGGGGAAAGAAAAAAGCCAAAACCAAACATCTGTCTACAGAACCCTCCAAGGCTGCTGAGCGAGAGGCCACGAGGAGACATCTGGCATTGAAGAAAGAATTCTCCAGAGCACAAAGACTCATGTCCAGTGAGGCTGACGTGGTTCCCCCTGCCTCTCTGGGCAATTCGCCATTTGAGATTCCGCCAGTACCTTCCTATCAAGCCCCTTTGGCTTGGTCTCCTCAAGGGGGAACTGAACAGGTCGGTCTCCCTTCTCCCCATCCAGGTGTACCGATCCATCCTGCTGGCCTTTCAGTTCCAGTTACCTCAAACACCCCTCAGCCCACTGAGGCCTCTAATTCTGGAGTTGCCCCCACAGACCAAACCTTCTGGGCTCAACAATTTAACTCATTTATGCAACAAGCCTTCACCCAATTTATAGCATCTTCCATGGCTCAGGGGTCTGCCCAGGCCCCGTCCGCCTCACCTCCAACCTTACCAGCTGGTCGCGCTGAGGGTCTACAGTCCACGGGCTCTGGTATTTTGGAGACCTCCTCTCACCTTGGGGAGGCAGAGTCGGTTGACTTAGACGCTCCTGACCTGCCTATGTCTGAGGATGAAGAGGGAACTTCGGATCCGGCTCCAACGGCCGGTCTCTTCGATCCTTCTCTCTTTAAGTCCCTTTTATTAAAGGCCTGTGCTACGGCCAATTTGGTCACAGAACAGGAATCTGAACCTTCAACGTCGACTCCGCAGGAGTCAAACCCCTTATTTGTGGTGAAGGTTGCGGAGGAAAAACATATTCCTTGTCCTGCAGTGTTCCATGACACGGTGGTGGAACAATGGGCATCACTGGCCACTTCCACTCACCCCAGCAGCACTGAGAAGAAACTCTTTAACGTTTCCCCTAAATTTTCTTCCCTCCTTGAGGTTCCTAAGGTAGACGCCCCGTTGACGTCTTTATACTCCACGTCCACAGTTTCGGGAGACATGGCAGAGAACCTCAAGGCGGAGGATAAAAGGTTTGAGTTTTCTCTCCGCAGAACTCATCAGGCCTCTGCCTGGGCCATCAAGGCGGCGACTTCTTCATCCTTCTTTGCGAGGACCTCCATCATGTGGCTCCGTGAGTTACAGGCTTTACTTTCCCCTGATCAGGTGCGTGCGCAACAATACCTGGGGAAGCTGCTGGCTGCTGCGGAATATATGGCAGACGCATCCCTCCACGCGGTCAAGCACTCTGCAAGGTCTATAGCGGCCACGGTAGCGTCTCGCAGACTCTTGTGGCTTAAGCAGTGGAGGGCAGATCTCAAGTCAAAATGGCGTCTGTCTACGGACGCGTATAAGGGTAGTCAGCTATTTGGGGCAGTTTTAGAACCGCACCTGGTTGAAGGTAAGGACAAAAGGAAAACATTGGCTCACCCCTCCAAAAAGGTGGACAGGAGACCTCAGCAGGAGTTTCGCAGGCAGTCTTTTCGGGCTGGAACTTCCTGGGACTGGCGCCAGCCCTTTCGAGCAGGGCAGCCCTGGGATGGATCCAGAGGTTCCCGATCCTTTTCCCCCAGACAGGATCGACAACAGGGCCGCCAGAACGCAGGAGCCAGAGGACAATTCCAGTATAAGCGCCCATTCCGGGGAACTGGAGGACGTTCTTTCAGGAGGTCCAAGTGACGCCATTGTGGATCCTCCCATAGGCGGTCGATTGACTCTGTTCACCGACGTTTGGGAGGTCACCACCAACGATGCTTGGGTACGAGAGACCATAAGGCTAGGACTAGCCTTAGAATTCCACTCCATTCCCCCAGACAGGTTTGTCCGGTGTCCAACCTTAAAACACGCAAACAGGGCGGGACTAGTCTCACAGGCCATCTCCCACCTGTTAGAAATAAAGACCATAGAGCCGGTTCCTCAGGATCAAAGAGGAAAGGGGTTTTACTCCATCCTCTTTGTGGAGGGGTTCCGTAGCCCTCCAACCTCTCGGTAGAACCTGGACTTCCCTGACTTGGTAAAGTATCGGATGTCCGCCAAGTTTTACGTCAGGGAGTCTAGGTAGGACCGGTCATAGTCCTTCCCTCTAATAGAGAGAAGGTATCTAGACTGTCTCCGAATAGAAGTACAGGCAATCAGACCACACCACCGCCGGTTCCTCCGTTTTTGCCAGAGTGACTTTATCTTCCTGAGGAATTGGATTTCAAGTTCCGTAATCTCCAAACACCTGGCCAAAATCTGGGAATTACAAGAATTGAAGTTGAATATAGCAGGAGGATCAGGAAAGGCAGCTTCAGAAGATTAGTTAAGGAAACCACCTCAGAAGGAATAACATCAAAGCTATGGAAAGAGATCTAACCCTTAAACCATTTGGGGGTCAATCGACCATTTCACGGGGGTCGCCAAGCAAGGCTGTCCGCCATTTTTTTCTCCTTTTCCGGCGGGTGCCTTACCTCCCTTGGGCTGGGCCAGCTGGTGGTCAGCCTGCTCCGTCTCTGCCGCTTGCCAACTACGCCTCGGCCGGCACAGGGGGCGGAACCATGCATGCGCAGCGCTCCCAGGCAGGGAAAGTCCTCGACTTACGACCGGTTGGGTAGTCCTTGACTTACGACCGGTTTAGTCCTCGACTTACGACCGGTTTAGTCCTCGACTTATGACCGGTTTAGTCCTCAACTTACGACCGGTTGGGGGTCGCGGCATTAAAAAGGTTGAGAACCACTGCCTTAAACGATATATTCTCCCTCAAAATATTCTCTTCCCATACTTGTTTAGATCTCCCAATGAGGAATGTATCAAGTGCTTATGACTATATTATACAAATACAGAAATTTTGCAAGTTGTTTTACTGCAAATGCACATGACATTTTTACAAGTGCCAAAGTAATTACCAGAGAACATAGTAGCAATTTTCATTGAGCTCCACCTGTAATTTGCTGAAAATTACATTAGCTAACCTGCTATCCTCTAAATCTGGGAGCTACGGTTCCTGTAATCCCTTTCTACTGGTTATGCTGGTTGGCACTGATGGGAGTTGAAGTAAAAAACATGCCTCACAGGAGCCTTTACTGGTTTTTAACTTCTCTCCACAAACTGAACAGGAAATTTTGAATCCAATCCATTGTAAATAAATACATCATTTTTTTAAAAATAATAGCCAGATGCCCTATTTGTCTGTCTATCTGTCAAATTTATATGGCTACCCTTCTCATTCTCAGTGAGTATGGCCAGCTCAAAATGACTTTATCTTTTACATGACACTCTTCAAACTATATTAAATGCATAGGAAATTAGTACTGGGACTCATTCAATATTTCATATTTGTGAAAGGACTAAATAGCTGCAACATATATGTCACATACAGAAATTCATATAATGGGGAGTATGAAAAAATTACTTTCATCCATGTTGTTCAACTAAATTGATCTTGGGGATTTGTCTGATAAAGTAAACATGCTGGCTCAGGAATTCTGGGAGTTGAAGTCCACGAATCATAAAAGAGCCAAGGTTGCCTACCCCTGCACTATAGAATCATTGCTGCCAGTTGTATATATTGAATAAATTTGTGCACGTCATGAAACCTTAGTATTTCTTTCTGGTGTGTTAAAGTATAAAAGAATATTATGATTGAATTTTTTTCTCTCTCCTTGTCATCTGTGGATGCCCAAGTCATAAGGTGATCAATATTTTTTATAGATCAGTAGTCATTGCCAACTTGTAAAAGCCATTAACACAAAGCTGTACACATTTTATACAGTGCAAAACTATTAAACTAAACCTGATTTACAATATATGTCTTGGAATGTGTGCTCATAAATATGTCCATCTGCTCTTTTAGCTAAAAGGCATAATGAGGTAGAGGCACCAATAGGCCCCTTACTCTTCCTCCAATATTGAACATACATTCCAATAAACTAGTTTATGCACTTTTTAAAGCAAGATATTTCATGGTTTTTTTCTTGAATCCATTAATGAATATCTTTTCAACTGAGATAGATGATCTGTTGACCTGGACATATTTCTCTGAAAAACCCTGAGACACCATCTTTCCAAAATTACCCCTAGATTGTATTTTGGATTTAAATTTTAATTAAAATGGAATTTTTAAATCCATGGAAAACCATCATACTAATGCTTGATTTAAGTTCAGTTGAAATCTAAGCCAATTCTAGTTTTTGTCCTGGCCTCATTTGTACCCAATGCACGAATATTTGCTGCCATTGGATATTATAATCACTTAAATCACAAAAACTGTTGTTGTTGTTGTTTTTTAAAAAGGTACTGGACAAATCTCTGGAAGTTTTATTCTCAAGAATAGATACCCTCGGGAAGCACAGAGTGCTGTGCTAAACAGACTGTGGACCTGACTCAGCAGGCTTCTTCTCATAATGGCATGTTTGTTCTCACCCACATTCTGAATTGTAGCCCCTAGCAGATCACTTAAAAAGCAATAATGCCTCTCAGTCTGAACAAGCTACACACTTTTTTAAAGCATACATATCAGGAATTTAAGAGATGCCTCATGAAAGGAAGGGGCAGTAAAGATAAGAGCTGACATACAGATAGTCCTTGACTTACAACAGTTTGTTTAGTGATTGTTCAAAGTTACAACGGGCACTGAAAAAAGTGACTTATGACTGTTTTTCATACTTAGGACCATTGCAACCTCCGCATGGTCCACGTGATCAAAATTCAAACACTTGGCAACTGACTCATATTATGACGGCTGCAGTGTCCTGGGGTCATGTGAACAGCTTTTAAGACCTTCTAATAAGCAAAGTCAATGGGAAAGCCAGATTCACTTAACAACCATGTTACTAACTTAACAACTGTAATGATTCACTTAACAACGTTGACTATAAAGGTCGTAAAATGGGGCATTAACAAATGTCTCACTTAGCAACAGAAATTTTGGGCTCAATTATGGTCATAAGTCAAGGACTACTACCTGTACTCTTAAATTGAAGTTTGTAACATGTCAACATTTAATCAAATTATGGCAGAAGCATACATTAATTACTATCTTTACTACTTGCCATAATCTAGTGAGTAAAGTGGAAGAAAGCTAAAATTAAGGCCCAAGAGTAACTTTGCAGTTTTACATAATGCAGTTATGGAAACATTTAGCTAAAACTATAATGACTACTCACAAAGCACGTTTTCTTTAATCAAATACTACCTGTATCCCTGGCCTGGTTTTTCATTGAGCACTGGAAATATAATAGTTCCCAGATCTAAGCTTTTAAGAAATCAGTTCACCCCCAGTGTTTACATTTGAAGTAGGAAGGTCTTTCATTGCTGATCTCTGTAGGAAGGACAAAAGTATAATTAGCTTTATTAGAATGGAGGCAATGGCGATAGCTTTTCCCATCAAGTCCTACTTTGTCTACCACAAACAAAATTGTCTGTGTATTCCAAAGCTGTTGGCTGAGTCCTTATCTGTATTAATTGCTGAGAAGGGCAGACTTTTATTAACTAAAAATTAAAGCTTAAACTTGCCAATAGTGACTTCATCTTTTGAGATCACTCTGAATCACTGGCTTTGGTGCATGTTCAGTACAATTACTGGGCTTTGAGCAGTTTTTTTCCCTGGTTACTCGACAATGACTTGAACATTAAAGAATCCAGTTTTCCCATTGGTATACTGTCTTTAGCCTTAGAAGATTTCTCTTCCTACCCCTCTCCCATTTAACATGCAAATATAATTTTCTACCTATTTATGCTTTCGTAGCTCATTTCATTTTCAGCCAAGATGTCTGAAATTAACAAACTTTAATGGCCTACAAAAGATTCAGACACTACAAACCAGCGTGTATCAATCTGAGCTCCATAGCTGTTTAATTAGGAAAGTTTGGGCCAAAATCTGATATAAAATCTACTGAACTGGGGCAGAAAATAACCGAAGAAAGTTTGGCCCACAAATCTTTAACCTCTTTTATCCACTGTTATTTATTTTTTACAATATAAAACTCTATCTTTAGAAAGAAATATACGTAATACAAAACTGATATTTTTTCACAAAAGTAGTTTCTTCTACAGTAATTAAAACAAATCTCAGTAGCTCAAGCTGCATACCTCTTATGAAGAGTAGCTTTTCCAAGAGAAGGTGGGGGATTAACATTTCTGCCTTTCCCACAAACCTGAAACCTTAGAAAAGTGGGAAAATTATTTTGTGGCTACTGACAAGGAAGTTGCAATTATAACTGAGCAGGTGAAATGCCTGTCAGCCAACAGTCCGACTGTATGATTCTTCTCTCCCAAAGTATAGACCCTCTGAGTATCAGGCAAATTCTTCAAAGTCTGGTAACAGCATATTGTGTAATGTTAGCCCACTAGGCAACTTTTTACTTTTTCCATTTACTTTACAAAACTTGTGTGTGGCTTCTAAATACAAACTTATCATTAATTGGCATTGCAAGTTTTTATTTTTTTTTCCTATGTTAGGGGGGCAGAATTAGGCACACCCAACTTTTTACTTCCTCATTGTTTCTTGCTGGCAAGATAGTCAGCTATGTAGTAGGCTGCCATGCAAGGCACCCAAAGAGTGGGAAGCAGAATGTGGGATGGGGGAGACCTGAGGCAAGTGGGCTTGTGCCTACACTAGACCTCCCAGGATCTCCTCCACTCTTGAACTCCACTTAATGATCTGTGCATTTGTTTAACAAATGCACTGGAGAGAGCAGAGATGGCTGGTCATTTCTTGAGGCAGTTTATTTAACGTTGCCTGACTTTCAACCCTAACGGGCAGACTCCATTACGGTTGTAAATTGAGGACTACCTATAGTCACACTGCACTACAGTTTCATATTGCTTACAATTCAGTTTCCCCCCACATTTTCAAGAGGGTTCTTCCTCTTGCCTTTAATTTTAATAACACTAAAGTTGTAATGCCTTCCCTGGATGCCAGCTCAGATGATTAAGAGGAGACAGCTCCAGGGACTTCAGAGTGGGGAGTGGAGGGAAGACACAGGGGACTCCGTACCATGAGTGGATGGGGAAGAGGATGAGGAGAGGTCAGGAACCTTGGATGAGCTGTCAGAGGAGCAACCAGATGAGACCATGCTGAAGAGGGAAGAGAAGAGATACAGCTGCAGCTGAGAGTCTTGGATGGCCAGCCAGAAGTGCATGGTGGAGAAGGGACACAGCTATAGTTGGCTAGCAGGATAAGGAGGAACTGCCTCCCCTGCCAGATCCCAAGATGCACAGGGTCAAAACAAGGGAGGTACAACAGAGGTCGGAGAGGCTACTTGTGAGGAGGCAGCCTTGCTCCTCCTAATGAACTGCACCAGCTGGCAGGCTACTTAGCCCAGTGCATAGAGCAAAGTGACGCTGGAGACAACCGTCCATTTCCTGCCATGCATGTGCTCTTGACTTTGTAACTCCTGCTTTCATGATTCCGGACCTGTGCCTTGTTTGCTGATCTCATGATTGGACCTTGGATTTTGCACTTCTATTATGGACTTGGACTTTGGTTATCGTGCTTGAACTTTGGTCTTCACGTGTGGATTTGCGGACTTGTGCCTTGCCCTCGGACTTTGTATTTGCTTTTAACTTTATGTCTTGTTTGTGCAAACGTGGATTTATTGGGATTTTATATTTCTCGTGAGAAGAACCTGTTGCAATGCCTCAATAAAGCATTTAAAACTCCAAGGTGTGTGCGTGCATGGACTGGGACAGGTCAAAAGCAAAACTGTATATATCTTTCAAGTTTCATCTTGGTTCAATGTTTAAGCCTATCAAGATCTGATTTTGTCTTCCATGATGTTAGCTATCACCCCTGGTTTTGTATTATCTATTAATTTAATAAATATCTCTTCACTGTCCACTCTGATGTCACTTATGAAACAGGGCTTAAGACAGAATCTTTGGATATTTTTCTCAAGACCTCTTTCTACTTTGATGCAGACATTAACCCACTTGTACTGATCCAGCTAACAATACTATTTGTTAGTATTGTAACTAAAATATATCTAATCCATTTTAACATGGATATAATCAAACACACTATGAAATTTCATCGGAAAGAAGATATATCATGTCTATGATGCTCCCAAGAGCTACCGAACTACATTTTATGAAGCCAGAAGTTGTGTTCAATTTCCTGTCTCATTTGATTGCCATTGTAGTTGCTGAATTTAACAGTGGAGTAAAAAGTGTCGCCTTCTCTGCCTTTAGTGAGTATCTACAAAATAATTAGTTCACAAACAGGTCCCAACATGGAATATGTCAGAGTAATACTAGGGAAGAGAAAGAAAAGCAGCTGGCTTTCTTGCTCAGAATAAACAGTTATCTGTACAAAGCTTAATTCCATTATTTTTGTGTTCAATACACAAAACAACACATGCAGTAAAACATGAACAATCACTTTTATATTGCTAAAAACCTCCAGGAAAAAAGTCCATTAAAAGTCCAGAGTAAAAGATGGGAAAAATGAAGATAGTAAGGGCTAGATTGTATTCAGAGAGAGAGAAGAAAAAAAAACCAGCATTAATTTTCCAGACAGCCAACTGTCTAATAGGAAAGATCATGCAGAGTCTAATAAAAGATCCTGCTTGGCATGGTAACATTGCTTAAATTTATGTTATGGTTAACAAGCTACTACCACACAAGGCAAATCAGCCTATCGTCATTCACCAAATTCATAGTAGGGGCTCCAACTGATTAATGAGTGTCAAACAAATGCAAGCATTAATTGGACCAGGAAAAAAGCAGGATGTGCACTGAGAATGAAAAGAAGGGTGGGAACCCCTATGAGATCTCCTTTCTCAGTCCTCCTTTGTAAAGTAATTCTATTAATGAACCAAGTGTTGGAAAAAAGCATCACGTAAGATGTTGTGGCTGCGTTCACACAGAATGGCGAATCCTGGCTTAGCAGAAAGAAGAGATCTTGACTTGCTGGCAAAATTGTTGATTACCATTAGCATAATGCTAATTTTAAAAAAAATCTAACATAAGTGGCTAAGCTAATGAGAAATGCAAATTTAATCATGATCCTGACTTATTTCTACCCAAATCTGGAACTATAAATCTAGGTTGGCAATTTGAACTTGTGAAGGATTCAACAAACTAGGAATCATTCTCCAAGTTGTTATGTTTTACAATGTAATCCTGTTTAGCCATCCATGCTATGAAAAGAATGAAGGGGATTTTTAGGAGCACATTTCAAGGAAACAATGAACTTGCTTTATGAAGTCAGTAACATGGGGGAAAATATAAGATATACATGTGTACAATTCAGCTTAAATATTTGTCTCTGGATTTTATTGAAAAAAAAATCAAGACTGCATTTTAATACTCTAATTAAACTCAAGGGCAAGTCAATATTTTGGAATATGCTCATGTGCAGAGGAGATGGTAATGAAAACTTTTTAACAATTCACCATTTTAGGCTACATTGCTAAGCAGTCTCTAATAAAAACCATATCAATTGTAGTTTGCTAAAAAAAGAAACAAACCATTTAATATAGAATTAAGATAAATGTGATAGGTGATACAGACAAAGGAGATTCCAGATCTATGGTGTGAAGGAGGACCGGTCATGTTTGATAAAAGGTAAGGTTTTGTAAAATATTTTTTTTACAGTTCTTGATACTGCAGTTAATTCCATTCTATGCAACCCTCTTCCTACTGTATACGGGATCAGCTCCAACTCCAAAACTTTTGCAAGGTTGAGTTCCAAATTTCACTTACCCTATTCTCTCTCACATATATGCACACTCTCTTCTGCAGCTCCCTATGCACTGCAGAGAAGTAGTCTACAGTAGAGATATTCCAGATGTTATTGATATTGATCAACTTTTATAATTTCTCTGAATCCTCCACCAGAGGGAGCAAAGGAGTCTCCTAGTGAAGAAATAAAAAAAATGCAAAGAGGTTTTTCTTTCCTACCTTGGGGAGAGAGAATAAGCAAATGAAAATGCAGGACTTTTTCGGAAGGCACCAATGGTTTACTGCAGTGATAGGACTTTCTACCCACTTGCACAATTTCAGGCAGTTTATATTTCTACAATAAAGGGAATCAATATTGCATATTTCCAATCTTTTTATTTTTGGATCCAATTCAAAATCACAAAAAATAATAATTATAATCATAAAGCCATAAAGACACAGTGTCCAGATCACCTTCACAGAATCAGCACACAATTACAGACTTGTAAAAGCTGGTTCTAATGCTGTATTTTCTTACACTGCTGACAGGGCCAAACAAGTGGTGTGTTTGTGTTTTTTTAAAAAAAGTATGACCTGTTTCTATAGAGCTCTTAAAAAATTCTTTTAATATCCACATACAGACAAGCCTTTGGAACATAAACACATATAGTTGCATGATGGTTCTGCCTATCAAAAATATCAATGCCTCTGTCGAACAGTCAGGTGGAATGCTTAGCAAATACTCAAGTTGTCATAAATTAAATAGAAGCTTCTACCTGCACTAAACCTACAGGAGCATTTGACAACATGAATGTCAACACATACACCGAGAGTCATTTTCATACTTGATGTGTACTGCTGCAGAGACATTGATTTTAATCAATCATATATTCTATAAAGATATGTAAACAATTCAGGTACGGCATATTACAAAAAGAAGAGGAGGAAAAGGAACACCAACCACTACAGACAATTAAGATCTGAAATGGCCCAATGCTGCTTCGTTATTTCCTATTATCCCTGAGCATCTTAAAAATGACTCTCCCACATTAATCGGGGGGGGGGGGGGAAGAGGGGGAGAAGAAGCATAATCTTTGCATAAAGTTGGCAAGAGGACATCCTAATCGTAACTTGACATGCTATACGTTTGGCAAAATTGAAAGTGGCTAGAAATGTCTCCACTGATTATGGGAAAAGTTATTCTCCTTCCCCAACCCCTACGTTGCGTCAATCCTGTTCTTGTTGATGTCCCATCAAAGTGATACTGTGCAGAACATGGACTCCCTGGACTGAAAGTACCCCTTTATCTCAACTGGGTCCTGAAGTAAGTGCTAGGCACAGGTGCCCTGTAAAACTGCCCTTGAAGAATCTTTGGGCCGAGGCCTCTGAGGGGACCAGCATGCTCTACTTCCTCTACTTCGCCCAACTGAACTTGCACCTGATGAATACTTTTGCATCTTCTTTTATTTCCCCCCCTCCCATTTTTAAAAGCCATTTCTCATAAAATCTCTTCTCAAAATTAAAAAAAAAAAATCACAAAGATTACTTTGTCAGAGGCAATCACTATCAAACCTACAGATTACAAAAAGATTGCATAGGAATATCAATGGGCATAGGTGCACTGAACAGCAAGAAAATGCTCTTCTTTTGTTCTTCTCCATAACAGAATATGGCAACAATGACAGTATTTTTCTTTAAAAAAAAAATGATTTCAATTTATTTTCAAAGTTGTAGAAAATGGCAATGGCAGTCTATAAAAACAAAGTCTGTTCTTTAAAAGATGTATAATCTCAGGCATTGTACCAGTGACCCTGAGACCCTTCACAGTGCAGTGGAATTGTTTTTTTTTGTTTCTTTTTGAGACAGAAATTACAACTCATCTTTCTTCTTCCCTATTTTCTCGTGATCTCTCTCTCGAAGAGTTCGCATGTAAACCGAAAATCCAGATTCCTAGAATGTCAGACAGAAACAAGCAATTAGTTACATATTGTAACACAAGCGCAGAGATCTTTGCTTTGAAGAGAGGACTCTTGTTCCTAGACAACATGTGATAATTTGGCCTTAAGAGGACCTCTCTCCTTAAGTAAATATCTCATTCACCACAGTTGCTCTAGATCAGGGGTAGGGAACGATGGCCCTTTTACGACTTATGGATTTCAACTCCCAGAATTCCTGAACCAGTCATGCTGGCTCAGGAATTCTGGGAGTTAAAGTCCACAAGTCATAAAATGGCCGTCGTTCCCCACCTCTGGTCTAGATGGAGAGGCTCAAATTAGAAAGGAAGTTATTTATCATGAAAAGAATACCCTGAGTTTCCTTCCCAGACTCACCTATATAACTCCCTCCAATTATATTCTTTTATTTAGGTAACATAATTTCCAATTCCCTATGTAAAATTTTATTATTAGTTCAATCATTCCATATACTGTATAACATTTTATGTATTACAATACATGAAGACTTAATTGTTAGAAAAAATAGGGAGAAACTACAAAAAGTGCCTTACTATATACAGTATATATATATATATAGTGATGTAAAGTTATTGGGGCTGTGGTTTATGAAAAGTGATAAAAAAAACCTCGAACTTTTTATCCAAACAAACCCTCAATAAAGATCTAATTAATCCAGTCTAAAAAGTGTTATTATCAAGATAAGCTTCTCTCTCTAGTGACAAATTGTCCTTATGAATGATCTTCTGCGTTATTAGCCTATTGATTAGCATGACACAAAACAAATGATTTCAAGAAAGAAAAATGACATTTCCAAGATGTGCAATGCTGTGTTTAATTAAAAATCATTACAAAACTTTGGGAATCAGTGATATAAAAATGAAGGAGTGAATAAATGAATGAATGAATGAATGAATTTTGCTTTCTCTGTGGCAACTCAGCAGCAAGAATGATACCTACAATCAATAGGGTATTAGTTCAGTATCCTTAGATTTTTTCCAACAAACAGTGAGAGTTAAAGCTGAGCCACTGCAGATACCTTTAAATGTATTTATTTAAATATTTCTGAGAGGTTTAGATTAGACCTGACAATTTATCCAAAAGGCTTGGACACACAATGCAATAGGAAGTGAGCTACTTTACTTTGTCTGCTGCATCTGTCAATCTTAACTGAAAATGTTACGCATCACTAGTTATAAAATTTGAGACTCTAGTAAACACCCCGAACAACCATTTTTTGATTAGAACTCTACCTGCTATTACAAATGTTATCCAAAATGTATTATCCAGCCCAGTGAAGCTGCTTATGATGCTTCCCTCATCTTTTTAACAAAACAGGAAATATTTTATCTATGAAACCACTGAAAATAATACTCCTACACAGGGCTTTTTTTCTCATAGAACGCCCAAAACGGAGTTCCGGCACCTTTTTGGGATGGAACCTTGTAGGGTAGGCAAGGTGGGTTGTATGATGTGTGTGAGTTCCGGCACCTTTTTTTTTTTTTTACAAAAAAAAGCACTGCTCCTACAAATTAAATGAGCTTTTAAATGCATGCTGCAGATCCTGTCAGTCAAATGATGTTGACTGGCAGGGACTAGAAGATGGGCTACCTCTGCTATAGCCCCTGCCTTGTGGAATATTTTTTCCTCAGAGATTAGAATAACCTCAACCCTGGTGGCTTTTCATAAGGTTTTAAAAACCTGGCTATGTATTTGGGCCTGGGGCTCAGAATGTGTTAAGGTTTTACTGTTGGGTGGTTAACTATCTCGACTGCAGTATATATTTATTTTTGGATGTTTTTATTGTTTTATTGTTTTTTATTGTTTTTATTGTTTTATTGTTATAGAATTGTAAGCCGCCCAGTCACTTGGCTGAGATGGGCAGCTATAGATATTTTGATGAACGAATGAATGAATGAGTGAATGAATGACTCTTTTAAGATGTTCAGTTCTGTCTTTCTTCATACTCTTCACCTATCTTTTTCCATATTCACTGCAGAGTAGCAAGATATCAAGATCTAAAGAACTATACAGTACAATGCACAGAAGATAGATATGATGCAATGTTTATGGTCTGAAATTGACAATAACATCGTCAACCAGCTTTTGCCATCCTGTACAATGGGTCAGTTAATATGTTTTGGGCTCCAATGCACAGACAACATTATTTGATGGGATCCAGGAATAAGATGCTATTACAATACTGCTCTCTAAAATATGCCCCCCAAAATTTGCAAGATCCCTAACCTGACCTTATTTACATGAGTCCTTAAATGTATTTATAACTTTAACAGTAACAGTATTGCAAAGCTTGAGAATCTCTTCAATAAAAATAGAAGTGCAATATAATGTTAAAGAGAGATTTCCAGAATTCTTGTCAACAAAGCTAACAGTGTTTAAAACAAGCTGCAAGGAAGAAGAGGTAAATATGCATGTTACTTTAAGCAAAGGTACACAGGTGACTCATTTAATAATAGCTTGGCAATAACAGTTTCTTCTAGCTCACATATTTTAGCTGTTTATGAGATAAGCCTGCATCCGTCATTAAAGAAAAAAGAAGTAATGTAACAACTAATTAATTTTTTCAATGTACATGGAAAAAATACATTTTCCAAGCATGTTAAAAGAACATTAATTTGATAAATCATCATCAAACATGACATAAACAGAGGCCTAATGGCCCAGTGGCTAGAATGTAGCATTGCAGGCAAACTCTGCCCACAGCCTGGCGTTCGAACCAGTTCAATGGAGTTGACTTTGCTTTCAATCCTTCCAAGGTCAGTAAAATGCGGACCCAGATTACTGGGGGCAATGTGCAAATAATGCTTATATTCTAATCCATCCAGAGAGTGTTGTAAAGTGCTATGAGGTGGTATATAAGCTATTGCTATTTATCATTTTCACAAGCCATTTAATTTTTGTAACTGAATTGATAAAATCAGTAATACTATGGCTTAAAAACAAATTAGTGCTCTTTATAGTTGATGTGAGGATAGCTCATACTTAAAAGAACACTAACGGCAAAATGAGAAACAAAAAAGAAAAGCATCTTTCTCTTTGCACCCAAAAGTACCAGGAAGTCCTTGGTTACTTACAACAGTTTGTTTAGTGACTGTTCAAAGTTATAATGGCACTGAAAAAAGTGACTTATGACCATTTTTCACACTTATGAAAGTTGTGGCATCCACGTGGTCATGTGATCAAAATTTGGATGCTTGGCAACTGGTTCATATTTATGATGGTTGCATTGTCCTGGGGTCATGTGAACAGCTTTTGCAACCTTCTAACAAGCAAAGTCAGATTCACTTAACAACCGTGTTACTAACTTAGCAATTGCAATGATTCACTTAATAACTGTGGCTATAAAGGTTGTCAAATGGGGCAAAACTTACTTAACAAATGTCTCACTTAGCAACAGAAATTTTGGTCCCAATTGTGGACGTAACTTGAGGACTACCTGTAAATCTTTGCAGGAATTTTTGTTTTGCAACTTTAACCTTTCTTCTAATAAATATTCCAATCAAATCTTCTCTAGATTAATTGTTTCAATTTTTAATTGAGTTTTTGGCTGATAAAATCTCATTCTAAAAGCAAACTATTACACATGAAAAATTTATAACACATTATTATTCATTGAATATGAAATTGTTAAGGCCCTACTTCTATAGAATTCCCACATGATGTAACTGCAATAATATTAAAGGAAGTCCTTTAGGATATTTTGGAATGCCCTCTCATAATTTCAGTGTACCCAAAGGACAACTGAAAATCTAATTCAAAATGAGTTTTCAAACATCCTCTGGATGAGTTTATTTGCTACATTAGCTAGGATTGGATACAAAAATGTGAGGCTAATTTTCACTAATGCCAAACACACTCAGATATTTTAATAAGCAAGACTCACAATAAAAGGTTCCAAAATGATTTAATGCCAAATATACACAAGGAGACAGGATGATAATCAAATGTAGCCTTCTTTATGGAAGCATTAAATCCCCTTTGCTAAATGCTGTCCCACCCCATATATGCTTATTTACCATTTAAGTAGCTGGCTTTTGTTTTCCAGCATATACTTACCCCTCTGTCTCCACTGTATTTTTCTATAAATTTTCCATAATTATAATAGTTAAAGGTTGGATATCCATCCACTCCTTCCTGCTTACACAAGTCATGGTTTTGTTCTTTGGCACAATCCACTGCAGCATAGGCAATCTAGAGAGAGAAATTAAAAAAAAAAAAGACTGGATCAGTTAAATGGAGCTCAGGTGCTTTAAATGCTGAATGGCTATAATATAAAAAAAGATATGAGCTGGAAAACATTTCTAGTATCTAAACACCATTTCGATTTAAAATATTAAGGTTCAATTTTGAAAAGGGTTGATCAAATTTATAACATTCTTGGACATGAGAACCAGTTTGGTTAGTTGGCTAGGGCTCCAAGCTAGAAAGAGGGAAACAGTGTGTTCTATTCCTGCCTTAACCATGTAAGCCAGCTTGGCAACTTCGGGCCAGTGATTCTTTCTCCGCCCAACTTGCCTCACAGGGTTTTGTGGAGAAAATAGGAGGAGAAGGTGTGTTGGATATATTCACAGCCTTTAGTTATTTATAGAAATAATAAAGGCAGGATACAATTAAATAAATTCCAGATTCCAGTAAGCACTTTGGGCAAAATCTGACACCTTTTCCCTCTCTCAAATACACTGATATAGATTCTTTGAAATTTTAGTTAGAATAACTGTATAAACACACGGAAAGCAATACCAGCACATTTGATAATACAATTAGGTAATTATAGCTTCTTACAATCTGTCTAATCAGACTCTCTTGGAACAGGTCTTGCAAATTCTAAGTGGGGAAATATGTGGCTATTGGTCTCCTGCATCTCTATGTTTTCTGTTTTATTCCTTTATGTATTATTATTATTATTATTATTATTATTATTATTATTATTATTATTATTATTATTATTATTATTATTATTTACAAACCCAAGGGTGTTCACTCACCTTCACCAAAGGCCAGAAAAAGAGCCAGGTCTTCAAGGCTTTTCAAAACAACAATAGGATGGAGGCCACCCAGATCTCAAAGGGAACCTCACTCCAGAAACCCAGAGTGCACTAATCCTGCCAGACTGAAACAGCTGTGCAGATCTTAAGAGAGATAGGCAATCCCTCAAGTAACCAGGCCCTATCCCATGAAGAGACTTATAGATAATGATCATCACCTTGAATTATATCTGGAAACAAACAGGAAACCAGTGTAGCTTGGGAAGCAGGGGTATTAAATAGACATACCAAGGCATACCCATCACTGTACATATTACTGCATTCTGAATCAGTGAAAGCATCTGGGGAGTTTTCAAAAGCAGCCCCATGTACAATATGTTGTAGCAATCAAGCCATGAGGTAACTAGTATGTATGACTGATTAATCGAAGAGCTTCCCAATGGATACATAGCATGTTTTCCCAAAAATAAGACCTGGTCTTTTTTTTTTCTTTTTGCCTCCAAAAGAGGCACCAGGTCTTTTTTTTTTTTTGAGAGGGGGGGGAGTCTTTTCCACTCATCTCTGGCACCGACAGCCCCACCTAGCTGGCTCATTTCTTCTGCGGCTGAAGGAGCAGCTTCATTCTGCAGCTGAGAATGGAGCTCTGGCCTGCATTTCGCAGTCAAAGGCCTTTCCAGAAGGCCACTGCAGCCGAGAATCGAGCTATGGATTCATAGCTTGGTCCTCGGCTGCAGAGGCCTTGCAGAACCAAGCTATGGATTGACTCCATTTCACCTTTGACTGCAAAATGCAGGCCAGAGCTCCAGTCTCAGCTGCAGAATGAAGCTGCTCCTTCGGCCGCAGAAGAACTGGGCCAGATGGGTGGGGCTGTCAGTGCCAGAGGTGAGTGGAAAAGACACCTGCCCCCCGAAAATAAGACCTGATTGAATCCATAGCTCGGTTCTTGGCTGCATTTCTCTGACTGAGAAATGCAGGCCTGGGAACAGCGGAGAAGTGGGCCGGCGAGGAAAGGCCTGGCTATAAGGTAAGTGGGTGCAGGGCGTTTGTATTATTTGAAACTAAATATGTAATTTATAAAGACTTACGCTTCTTCCACAAATCTCACAAAAGAGTTCCTTATTCAAAGCAAGCTCAAGGTGTTACAAATTTGCTTACAAGTTATTTTCTCCATTATTCCCTTGAACTTTTATCCTAACTATTCAGAATTTCCCAATATTATTAATGCATTGTATACCTACAAGAACATCCCAAGAAAACTCCTGTATAGTTTTACACTTGCTTAAATACAGACAATACTTTTAATTTTAATGTGATTGCTGGCTCAACTGAATGGAAAAGTTAATACAATCTGCTTATAATAACCTCATTTTGCCTTGTCGACTATCACAGATTTATGATGGTTAAATGCATTTTGGTACTCCTTTAACTTCCTGATAATACATGGTCAATGTTAAACATACACCTATAACACAATTCTTACCAATTATCATTAGGAATGGGCATGCCATTTCTTACAGTTCTATTGATTTATTCAATACTCCCTATAATTATTTCCTTGCTCTGACTGATGCTCTGAGTCCTACAACCACTTTTGAGAAATACAGGTCTCTCTTATTTCAGGGTCTCCTTATGTAGGCAGTTAGCAAGTGCTGGCTGCTTACCTGGCAATAGACTTGTGTTAATTTGTTGCTTGAGCAAATCTAATTCTTCCAACTGGCACAGGACAGTTATTTCACTTGTACTCTGCATGGATGTCCAGTGGCATTGAGCATTTTAACCATTAGATCCTGCATGCTTAACTAACACAACTCCTTCTCCATGATGAAACTGTGCAATCCTTGAATTAGAGAGCAACTGCAGAATTCATAGAATCCAACCGAGCAAAACTTTAATGCTAGGTTCCTTCTGTAAATCCCTCAGAATGAATCTGTAATCTTCCTGACACACTGGGTTTCCCCCTAACCTCATTTCATCTATCTCTGACTTCATATCCTGTATTTTCCTCTGTAGGTAATATATTTCTTTCTCTCTATTTTCAAAACACCCTATTTGACCACTTATATTTGGACTTCATTTGTGCCACTGGGTCTCTGACTTTCCAACAATAATTGAGTAATTTCAGTTATGGACTGACATATAATTCTCTACAGATATTCCCAGTATTGATCTTTTCTGTGATGATCTCCTTGTGTAGTTTTTCTCTAGCCTTATGTCAGGGGAGTCAAACTCGCAACGTCACGTGATGTGTCGTGACTTTTTTTTCTATTGCTGGCAATGGAGTGGGCATGGTTTTGCCATGATGCATCTGGCCCGCAGGCCGGCAGTTTGACATCCCTGCCTTACATTCTCTGGAGGAGTAGCAGCAACACAAGAGGCTATGGAGACTCTCAAAGTTGAGTTCTCTCTGATATTGCCTTAATCTAATCTAATCTAATCTAATCTAATCTAATCTAATCTAATCTAATCTAATCTAATCTAATCTAATCTAATCTATCCATCCATGGCTTTTGCTGCTATACAAAATGAAATGAACTCAGTAGAAAAACTAGCATCTCAAGGTTATGATTTCTAGCCTAACTATCTGTCAGGGTGGTTTCTGAAATATTTTTGGAGGCGGTCTCCTAGAGGAGCATTTTCCAATGAAGATGAAGACAGAGTGCCCTGATTTATTTCAGAATCAATCTGATGGGAGTCACAAAGTAGCTACCATAGGTACATCAAAGGGCAATAAAATGCCACTATCGAAAGCCTTTGAAGAAGTAGACATCACTGCAGTTTTAATCACACTAATTCATGATATGTCCCAATGTTTAGGAAGAGTTATTTATATATAAAAGATAAACTGTTATCATTCAAACCAAGTTTGAGAAATATGTGGTCCTGAACTCAAAAGTAACTAGCAATTACTATCTTTCTTGACTGCCTCTCTCACTGGAAATGCCACAGGGAAGGTAGCTGCAAATTTAATTAACACAGTAGGAATAAGATATTGGAGGAATAGCTATGGTATGTTGAAGGTCTGCCTGATCTATTCTTGATATGAGCAGTGTACTTTTTTGCTTGTTTCTTTTCTATTTTTAAATTGAGAAGGCCATCAAATTCATTATAATACATATCCAATTTGTCAGGTCTTTTTTTTTTAAGATCTACATTATCCTATCAGTAAGTATGCATTTCAGATGTGTAGAAGTATGCCTAAGAGCTACTGACTGAAAAAAAGACTACAGATTGAAAAACCTGTATTATTAAATATGTAGAAGTTGGTTAACAACTTTCTACAATGGAGACAGTAATCTTTTATCCCCAACTAGAAGTTTGAAACATCTAAGAGAGCAAATTTGCCTGAGATGGGCAATTGGAGGCCAGTCACATTGAAACCGCTTTTTTGATCCCTTGAGAGGAAAAGCAAACAAATGAACAAAAAATAATACTTCATTGGCACATACTGTGTGCTTGCAATTTTAAACACCTGACAACAACCTTTACATTAATTTTAAAGGCCTTTGCAGGAGATTAGTTCAGACTCTGTATGAGTTATTGCTCTCTTCAACCATAGCTAGCCATGAGAGGGCAAGATTTCACTTAGAAATCTCAAGAAATATGAAATTAACTTTAATGACTATAATGTATTTAATTACATAATATTTCTGACACACTGCATGAGTTCAACAGGCTAAAAGTGTTTTGCTGCTGTTTTTTGTTGGTACTCAGTGTTCGAGGCATCTCGCTGCAGTGTTCAACAATAGTCAGCCAGCATTGATGGATTCCAGTTGGCCTGATACAATTTTTCCATTGAGGCAATGTCCTGGTGAAACCTTTCGTGATGTGTGTCACTGACTGTACCTAGATTTTTCAGGAAAGAAGTCCAAGTGTGAATGCAGAAAACAAATCTTCAATGACGTTGCATTTCAGGATCTTGTATTCTGTAAAAAGTTTGTCAATTAACTGAATAAAGCTGGTGCTCTGTAGTTGCCAAAAAAATTCTCAACCACATCCTTGAGTGCTTTCCAGACAATCTTCTCTGGCCCTACCAACAGATCTTTAAGCTGCTTGTCATTGATGACATACCTGATATTTGGACAAACAAAAATGCCTTCCTTAATCTTGGCATCAAGAAACATCTGCCTCAAATAACAAACACCTTCATTTTCCTTGTTCATCGCTTTAACAAAACTTTTTATCAATCTGAGTTTTATGTGAAGTGGAGGCAAAAATATCTTTGTCAGGTCAACAAGTGGTTGATGTGCCATGTTTTTCTGTCCTAGAACCAAATTCTTTCAAGAGGGGCCATTTCTTTATAATGTGACTCTCTTGGACAGCTGTCCTATTTGCATATGTAACAACAGTACTTGGTACATCCCAGCTGCATTTCAAGTGGCAGAGTCACTACTTTTAGATAGTTGGACAGATATTCCAGTTGTACCTGTTGTACAGGATGTGCTTCGACAACAGTTCCATGTGGTTTTTTTTCATCCATGCAGCATAGTCAACAGATACTGAAGGGTATACATTACCATTGTGTAAGAAGACAGCCTTGAGGCTTAACACTGATGAAT
>NW_015386153.1:520681-552993 GCF_001527695.2 Protobothrops mucrosquamatus | reverse complement strand
AAATATATAAGAAGAAATAGTAAAAACAGGAGATTTCTATAAACTGGTACATGATAGTTTAAATTACAGGCCATTTTCATGATTTGCAGCCAAAAATCTATAACAAAAATGTTCAAGAAGCAAAATCTTTGTTGTCCAGTATTTTCAATTCCTCCTTGAAGTAAGCCAACTAAATGCACAGTGAAAAATACTAAATTACATAATACCATATGTCTTCAATGCTGACAATTACCTGACCACCCAAAAAGAAAATACTTACAAATGTTTACCTCAGTGATTCAACAAATTACTGAGGTAAACATTTGCTTCTGAAATGTTATAATAATATAGTACAAAAAGTGCCCTCAATTCCTCTTGCTGGCATGACAATGTAAGTAACAAAAGCATTCAAGGGTATCAAAGGGATAATTCCTAAAACCTGAATTTGCTGCACGTGGCTTCTCCAAAATTAGCACTGATGGGTAATGAAAGAAAACAAGCAAGCTCAGAGAGCACCAAGGACCCCTCATTATCCAAAATTATTTACATCATAGAATGTAACAGTATGTAACCTTATATATTATCTAGTGCAACCCTGTGCACAAATTTATGTATTTGTGCTCTGATGTGAAAACCTCCAGCAAAGGGGGGTCACAGTCTTATAGGCAAATTGTTCCACTACTTAACAACTCTTAACATCTAGAACAAGGGCCCCCAACCCCCAGGCCGTGGCCAATTTGGAACTGGGCTGCATCAATGGCAGGCTTGCGTGCATGCACAGCTTGACTTGCGTGAGCGGTGGTCCTGCGCATATGCATGCATGTACCAGCCTGCCAGTCATGCAAGTTGAGCTGCATGTGTGTGCACATGCGCACTGGTCCGCCACTCACATGGCCCGGTTTCCCTCTGCCCCCCCAGCTGGACTGCCAAGTTGCAAAGATCGGGGACCGCTGATCTAGAAAACCCTCTTAATATTTAGCCTAGATTGCTTATCTTTTAAATTTAACCCATTTTCCTTGATTTGGCTCTAACACAGGCCATGTTCATTCCTCTTATATGTAAGAGATATTGACATATTTGTAGCTGCTCTTAATATTTTTTTTTTGCAAACTAAACATGTCTAGTTCCCCTAACTGAACCTCATAGGGATTGGTTTCCAGAAAATTATCTTGGTAACTGTCCTCTGAATTCCCTCTATGTCATTTTTAAAATGTGGTATACTGTTCTTAATACTTTAAGTGTGGTCTTGTTGCAACAGAATACAATGAAAATTGCTTCTATTAGTACTGCTCTAGAATACACTGGCTATTTTAGCTGCTTCATCACATACCTTAGTCATACACAGCTGTGGGTCACCAGTACTCCTAGATCAGGGGTACAGTGGCTGAGGAATTCTGGGAATTGAAGTCCACAAGTCATAAAAGGGCCAAGTTTGAAGACCCCTGCCCTAGATCCTTCTGATATATCACCAAATTAGGTTTCCAGGTTCCATTGTACGAGAAAAATTAAAGACTCCAAAGCATATTTTTGAAATAAACAAAACACAAACTCAGCTAAAAAGCAATTCTGTATTTGGAATTCTCAGCTGCACTAAAGGAATTAAGAACTAACAAGAAAAATAACTGATCAAAGAAGATTAGCAATTAACACAGGGAATTCAAGGTTTTTGAATAGTGGCTAACCTAAAATAATAACTTTAGGCATTAAATCATAGGCCCCTAGTTTAATCCAAAATCCTTTGCTGTATAGGAGGGATATGATCCTAATTCTCTCCACTTCTTATTATGAATTCAAATACACACATGAATTAACCCAAACCCAATTAACCTTATCAATCACACTAAGTACTATGCCCTATCACATACCAATAAGTATCTGTAATTGTAATCAATCAAATAAAAGGATGATTTGCATACGTCTATAAAAAGTGCTTATAAATCTACACCTCTTTAGGCTTCTTTTACTTTTGCTTCCGGTACAGATCCTGCCAATATAATTGTGAGATAATTGTTCTTCCGTATGCATTTGATTTTTTTTTTTTTAACCTAAGATACAGGATTTTATACTTGACATCCTGTTAGTTTAGTCTCAACATTCAAACCTGTGTTGGTTGTTTGGCATTATAATTTTGTTCTCTAATTAGCCAATCTCTCTAGTCTGATGCCATCTGCAATTTCAATAAGCATTCCTTACCTTCTATCCTCTAATTCACTTATAACAATTCTGACTAGCACAGAGCCAAGGACAGAGCCCTGGAGGCTGGGGCTCATTTGATATTTGCCTCCAGTGTGATGAATTATGTATGAGGACTTCTTAAGTGTGTTTATTCCACCAGCTACAAATTCACTGGATGCAGTACACAGCCCTCATTTATTCATCTTGTCAGCAAGCCTTTGAGCATGTTCCTGTATCCAGTGTTTTTCTTCAATACTTAGATAACTTCTATGTCCAAATGTGTTTTTTTACACAGAGGTAGCACAGGTACCAATTGTGCTCTTTCATGGAAAAGATGGATCTGGTTGCTAGATATGGCTTGATCACATCCACCGCGGTAGTCTATCTGGATGCCTCTGAAACATAAACTGTCTCTGAAGAGTGTGTAGTAGTCTCTCCTTGGGCAACTTGCTAGAACAGCAACATTTTTTTTTTCATGTACAGAGTTCCCTATAGTTTTGAAGCTTCAGAAACTTCCAGTTTATTTCTGAGCACAACTAAAGTTATTGTTGACCTTTATATCCTTAAATAACTACGATTTCCTGTGACATCAGAGGCCCTGCTCTCATAAAGGTTCTA
The DNA here is from genome assembly GCF_001527695.2 of Protobothrops mucrosquamatus. Taxonomy (NCBI): domain Eukaryota; kingdom Metazoa; phylum Chordata; class Lepidosauria; order Squamata; family Viperidae; genus Protobothrops; species Protobothrops mucrosquamatus. The sequence goes on along the minus strand of NW_015386153.1, from coordinate 550,221 downwards.
GAAGTTCTCATTTTAGAAGCAAAATTTATCCTGTCTTTTACTGGACCCTAAAATCTTTTTTCCCCATTCTTAAGTTTCTTGTTTATCAGCTTCTATAAAATTACATTGCTGAAATTAATTTTAACTTCTGTTTGTAGTTTTCAAATGCAAATAGAATTTGAGACATTGTATCAACTTTTGAATATATATGTAAAATAAGTTGATTCAATCCATCCTATTTATTAAAATGAATTATTTTATAGGATTTATCAGCTGCAATAAGTAAGTAAGTAAACTTACTTTAAGTAAGTTAAAATTATCACCTATATTCCAAAGACTTCTAGAGAAATAACTAGCTGGAAATAAATGCAGATTTCTTCAACTTGAAGGAAGCCAAATTTCAGTGCTTCTTGCACCCAAACAAGCTTGGGTGCCCTTTGGTCATGTAATACAAATGATTCCTGCCAAAATGTATAATGTTTTGATGTGGCGTAAAAGTTTTGATCAGCATTAAACAAATTCAGCAACACAAATTAGATAATTGATGCTTTTTTATATGTTCAAGGCAAGGGGCATTAAGGCTTTCAATTTATTTTACCAACTTCAAAAATTAAAATGCTTTATTGTCCTTATTCAAATCTGGACCTCTCTCATACAGCCTTTTATCCTGGGTAGCAACCTGAGCCCTGACTACTATGAACAGCCAAATAAACCTATTGAGCCCACAACATCAGGGAGATTCTTGAAACAAGGATCTGCAAAACAAGCTGACAAAGTAGGATCTGCAAAATCTTTATCTTTGAAGCTTCTGCCTACTAAGAAATTAAAATTTCCATAGGAGGAATCTTAATGATTCAATGACAACTCAGTACAGACTTGTGGTGGAATGTAGTCTGGATTCCCAGAGGGAGGGACTGCATTCCAGTGGGCAAAGAGGCAGTGCTTGGAAAGTTTGGTCTGCAGAAAGAGGTTTAAAACAGTTCCTCACCAGCTATTCCCAGATATACTTGTAGTTATGCAAATAGTTGCTTTAGTCTGGCAAGATTCTATTTATAGGTGAAGACAATTAAAGGAAACTACTCGTAAGTAACTACACATGCTGTTCTTGGTTCTCCGGCTTGAGAAAATTGTCTAATAACTTGTCCCTGGATTCCAATGTAAAAGCCCATCCCTTCAATTCATTTCACTCCACTTTACTAGTGTAAGACATTCACTTTCCAGATACAGCTTTTAGTGTGCTCCATTGTTCCCCATAAGTTTTCCTCCAGTCTTGTCCTCCCTTCCATTGCCCCTAAAAAGAATGGACTTTCATTCCTTTAAAATATCTTTACACAATATATTTCACTACAGTCTAATAACTTTGATCTTTTGTTTGTCTTGAAGGAATTATAACTCTTCACAAGGTTATTTTCAGAGAATATATGAAGGAGAAAGAGGGTGAGGTGGAAAAACTGTTATTCGGAAAGATTTTGAAAGCTTAGGAATGTTAATTTTATCTCTTTGACATACTTTTTTCTGTATATACTTAAAGTAAGTAATCTTACCTAAGAGTAATTCTTTTTTCCTCACTTGCTGTTAGACTAATGAACAAAGTGTTTTCAGTGATTAAACCTCCCCTGCTCTTCTAAATGTACATTTAAACTACTATGTCAATTAACTATCTGAAATGGAAAAAATGGTCAATATGAAGATGGAAGATAGAAAGAGACACAAAGAAGCCTGAGAAATAAAGACAAAATGCAACAAAACACTCAGCTAAGCACAAGATATTTCTTAGATAACAAATACTTGAAAGGTGACTAGATCGCAGGTTCTTTTTTGAACCATAAATAAAATTGAGCCAGAATCAATAAAGATTGGAAGTGCTGGGAACTTGAGAGAGTTAGCTCCATTTCTGTATCTTCCTTCAAAGACTGGGAGAAACTTTTATTTTACAAGGAAATGAAAAAGAAACTGCAAATTATAAATGTCTTTAATTAGTTCAGAAATTAATATTTCACTGATAAAAATATAATCTATTTTAGCTGTCCATTTTTCAGAGACTCTTTATCTACATTACTTTACTTAAAGTCCAGCTTCACTATATTCTCATATCTTTATATTCTACATCTCTAATACATTTTTTATGCTGACCTCTAATTTTCTTTTGTCTTCAACTCTTTATATTTGTATGGTCACCCTCTATTGCGTGATAATCTTTTTCCACACAGAAAGACCTCTGCTTTATCTCACTTTCTGCTTTCTGTCGTAAGTTTTGACTTTTCCTATGCCTGCTCTGCTTATTTGGGGATTACCGACTCTTCCCCTCTTCCAAATCTTGACTCCAGCTGAAGGAAATGAAAAAAACTTTCCCTCATACTAGGTCTGGAAGGAAGAAAAAAATATATTTCTCTCCCATTTTCTCAGCTGCTGCCTCCTTTTCCATTGCATCTTTCTCAGCAGGGCAACTTAACCTTTAGTTTTATTACTTTGAGTAAGCCTGGGCTTTGGCTCCATTTACTCAGCTTCTTCTTCATGAGCTTTAGGGTTGCAGAGCTCAGAGGTAGCCATTTTGTCTTCCTCTTCCCTTCTTTCCAATGCTGTTTGATTGGCAGCAGGGTTGTTCTGACAATGGGGGAAGGACAAGAAGGGAGGAGAAGGAAGTCTGTCCTTCTACCAACTACCAGCTAGAAGAATTCAGGATGGTAGAACAACAGAAGGAAAGTCTATTTACTTAAGTGATCTTATAGAATAAAAACTCTAGAAGTGAAAAGTAAATGACTGTCTGAGAATGTGACTAGTAGTAGTTAGATCAGTCCATTTGTCCAATAATTTGTGGGGGGAAAAACAAGAAATGTAATTATTGGGTGACGAGCTGAAAAACTATAGGTACCTAGATTACAAACATAAATTTACTCTTATACACATGCAGATAAGTCAACGATGTTAGAGCTAAAATATACCTCCAAATTATGTTTCTTTAACCATATTTGAACAGGTGTTTCTTTTTTAAATATTCTCTCTGATAGGCCCCATCGTCTATTGTCTTAATTTTCACTTTAGCCTTTTTTTTGCCCAGTATCTTTCTTAATCAATATGTTCTGCTGAATCAAAGAATCTTTCCATATTCTTGTAAGTATTACTGTAGAAGGTAAGTCAAGTACAATATCTTTGTGAGAGGCATTTGCCCATTCATTTTTGTTGAAAATCTTTTTCTTTCTTTTTCTCTCTGCTTCTCTTATCATTTTTTGTCTCTCCAGTTCTAGTGTTTTTCCTGGCATTTCTGCAGTCCATTTTGTCCATCTTTTTTCTTATCCTCAAATTTGTTTTGTGGTGTTAAAGTATAAGTTGTCTTTTCCAAATCCAGTATTTCTTGTAAATTATTTTCCACTTGAGTTAAATCATACTTCTTTGTTTTGTTAGGTTCCATCTTTAAGTCTCTATCATCAAATTTGTATTCAGTTGTCTGTTTTATCTATTCCTTCTCTGTTGTTTCCTGGGATTTTTTTTGTTGTAAAGTTAAATTGGAGATGAATTGGTTTATATTTTCAAAGTTATTTTGGATTTCTTTGTGGTTTGAAATCATTGTTATTTGAATTAGTTGCAACATATCATATGTTTCCTCTTGAAAAGTATTTATTTTTTCTTGGTAGGTTCTTTCTATAAATTACCAAGAATCCAAATTTTCTTTTCTCTGCAAATAGCTTGGGGTTAGAGTTAAATAGATACTTGTAATCAAGAAAGTTCAAAAAAGTTTTTTTTTGTTCCCTGAAGTTTGTAAGTCTCACTTTGTCTGCAGCCCAGATTGTTTTCTTTTTTGTCACAGCTGTTCTCTGTTGTGAGAGCTTTGAAGGTCACAAGTAGATATTATTTTTTTCCAAATTTTGCCAAGTCTTGCATGAAAGCCATAGCTGTCATAGTCTTCATCCACCACTGTATGTCAGCACTGATTTATTTTCAAATTTTCAAAATGAACAAATTGCCTTTAAAATGAGAATCTTAACCATTCAGTAATTTCAAACTTATCCAGATTTAGGTTTTATAGTCATTTCATTTCATTTCAATATGTTTTGGTCCTCCATAAAAGGTTTAATTTACCGCTTCTGTTAGTAAAAGGGTGGGGCAAAAATCCCCCTCCTTCACTTTCGGAGGTTTTTTGCTTCTTGGGATTTTTTTTCTTCAGGAAAGTTGATAAGTAGGATAGAGAAAATCGATGTTCTTACCCAGATTCAAACACACTGTTTACAATCAGCTTAAAATAATACTTTTGACTTCAGTTGCTTGCAGCTTGGGCTAGACTCTGAACTTAGGCTAGCCTTTCTCCTGTTGGTTTCTAGAAGGCTTCTCTTGGATTGATTGGATCGACTGCCGTCTCTCCAAGGTCCCCGGGACTTCCTTCCTTCTTTGCTGCCTCTTCAGGGTGGCTCCTGGTCCATTTAGGGTCCCCTAACAGGAAGAAACTCAGCCGAAGGGCACGGAGTACCGAATCCCTCGACTGCTGAGCTGCTGCGCAGGACCAGAAGTCACCTCCAAATTATGATTTATCCATGATGGGCTTATCCCTGAGTATATATGGTAATACTTTCTAAAAGTACTCATATATGATTGGAGATAAGAACATCCACAGGTAAACAAACCTTGATTTTTTTAACCAAAATACCATAAAAAATGTGCCATCCTCAAATAAGGCAACTGTGAAGATTAAAATTTACAAAAATGTCAAAGGTCTGCTTATCTGCAGGTGGCATATTTTTTATATTTTGGTGAAAAAAATGAGGGTTGGCTTATCTGCGAGTATATATAGTAATTTTTGGATGGAATAGTCCATTCTCATTTGCTTCTTTGATCTCAGGGATCATCTATATCTGAAGATGCTTGGCCTTTTAAGGGACTTGTTCTTATCATATCACCTCCACTTCATCCCCAACATAGTATGGAGGCACCCTAACATCATCTGATGTTTTGCTTCTTTTTCTGACACAAATCTTGCCATAAGTACAAAGTACAATGCCTCAGTGATATTGCTGGCATGATCAATGGGTAGAATTTGTCCTCCTCCTATTGGCTGCTTAAATTTGCTGTGGGCATGCCCCTGTTCAGCTGGTCACTGACCATTTTGTTTTGGGCTGCAAGTAAGATCATGTACCAAGCTTATGTGATGGGATCTGACGCAGGAGGAGAGGCAAAGCCTGGAGTCAAGAAGAAATCAGCCTGGAGTTGTTACGTTCCCACAAACGATCTAAGTCCAGTTCCTCTTGAATTGTGTTAAATATTATATAGCACCTATTTAGTATTGACTATTGACTAAATTCTTGTGTATAGGAATGAACAATAAATTATCTTAACTGAAACTTAATATGTGTTCCTGATTCTTCATGCTTGACATTTGCTTATCTAAAGCATAATCAGTCCTTTGATTAGATGTGACATGAGTTCTGTTTGTACATGTACTAATCTTCTGGAACTTCTTGGACCTGCTTTTAAAAATAAACTTCAAAAGACCAATGCATTTATGACCTCTCCCAACCCAAAAAAGAGGATTACAGATAATTTAAACTAGGAAAATGATACTCCCAAATAAATGTATAACAGGATTTTCACAAATTAGCTTTATTGTTTATTAGTTAGAGAGGGTACTACCACTTGGATTATTCCAAAATTTATAGACCACTTGGACTATGCATACTCTGCGGGCTACTTCGAGGTGCTGCCAGCTCCATTTCAAATATGATTGTCATACTTCTGAAAGAGCAATGCTTGTTTATTTATATGGAAATGCTAATCTTCTAGAATGGACTTGTATGACAGCGTGATCATTTTTTAATATGTGGATATCAATCTTGATATAATGAAATGTCTTCCAGAAAACTGATATTTGTAGATAAAAAGGACAACCTGACTGACTTGTTGTCAGGGTTCAGAGGAAGCACAGGATAATGTGGGATGCCTCTGCTGATGTACCTGCAAGCTTTCTGCTATGCCACTCTATATATTCCCACTCCATACTGATCTAGCAGCTGGGATTTTTTTTTAATTGACAGCAAAATAAATTGCCCTACACAAGGCCAATAAACACCCCTTTCACTTGTGCAACTGGAAAAATAACAAAACTCTGCACCTTGAGCACATGTCTTGAGTCTGCCAACCCACCTGTCACTTGTTATGGAGAGTAACTGGTTTTCCTGTCTGTGGATGATTTAGGGTGCCAGAGGAAAGAAAACTGGAGAATCTTCCAATGGCTCCCCTGAAATTGTCCCATATTAGATCTGTAAGGAAAGAACCATCTGCTGGCCTTGTTGTTGCAAAACAATAGAGCTTGGCTATGGGGACAGCACAATTTATGTCGACACAAGAATGGAAAGAATGCATATTAATCCTGTCATGAAGTGCCCTGAGGTAGACTGGTGAACAGCTACCCTGATTTATTTGAAAATGAAATACTGCATCCCAAAGAGTGAAGTCCCAGGAAAATTTGACAGCATACTTCAAAAATCCAGATGCATTTACATTAAGGATTTCTCCTCATATATAGCTATATAGCAAATTGTAACTATGTATAACTTCTGAAGTTGTATAACTTCTGAAAAGGAAATACAAAATTTAATTTAATTGGAACAAAACAATTAATAAAGTATAAAAATATGTATTTTTTAATTCTAAATCTATTGAGTTTCTGAAGAATTAATCTTCCAGTTTCTTAGAGCCTTTCTGAAAATGCTAGCTAGCAAATTCCTCAACTCAGTAAACAATAGCTAGTGGTAGAGTAAGTCCATGGTTCACTTCTACATTTTTTCGTGTATCTGTTATTTACTTATATAAAGCACCTTATAATAAAGACAAACAATAGTGTCAGCTCTGGTATATAACCCACAACATTCCTTTGGAATCCTATTTCTTTATAGATGTTTATAGAAACCTGACATGTCAATTCCTTGCCAGCTTTTATCTGATAGTTTATCAGAGTACAGGCAAGTAGTACAGGAATTGATTTTTCTGGAAAAGAATTTCAGAAATAATCCAAAACAAAACCCAGATAAATGTTGAAAAGGTTAGCTTTGCTGGATGTCAAGAATTAAAAATAGCCTAGTTTTTCACCAGTTGTTTGTACTTTAACTTGAGACTCTTTCCAGATAGTAGTAGTAGTAACAATAACAATAATAATAATAATAATAAAGTTGGAAGGGACCTTGGAGGTCATCGAGTCCAACCCCCTGCTCAGGCAGGAACCCTACACCAGTCAATTGCATATTTGTGTATTTTTTTAAAAAAATTTGAACTACAATGTATGCAGTTCTCATCACTGTTCCATCTCAGAAATGATACTGAGACGAGAACAAGAGGTTGTACAGAAAAGGGAAATTAAGGTAATGTCCCTTTAATTAAAAATGACTTATGATCATTTTTCACACGACCATTGCAACATCCCTATGGTCACTTGATCATTTGGCAACTGACTCGTATTTATGACAGTTGCAGTTTCCTGGGGTCATGTGATCACCTTTTGCAACCTTCTGACAAGCAAAGTCAACAGGAAAGCCAGATTCACTTAACAACTGTGTTAACTAATTTAAGGACACTTGCAGTGATTGACTTAACAACTGTGGCAAGAAAGATTGTAAAATGGGCAAAACTCACTTAACAAATAACTCACTTACCAACAGAAATTTTGGGCTCAGTTGAGTCATAGTAAGTCAAGGCCTACCTGTATCCCCTCATACATTGCTTACTTCATAAAATACTAACCAAAGGTCCCAAACATGGACTGGGTTGTCACTGAACTCAATAAGGCAGCAATTCACACAGGTTAGATTGTTTTATTAAACAGGAATCCTGGAACAGATGACCTTCTGTCTCTTTTACCAGAAAAGACATCTTTATCTGCACAGAGTGATAAGCCACATTCATAGTCAAAAAGAAGTAAAAATAGCTAAAGGAATGTTCTGAAAACTTAGTTGTCATTGTGATATTAAAATGGATAAAAGCGAACAAAATCCTAAACGATCAAAAAATCTGGGGTTCCTATCCAGGAACAAATGATTATCTACAAATGAGTGAATTCTGCTATGATACGGGTTGTGATGATACTCAATACTTAATAAAAAGCACTACTGGTATTTTCAAACAATGTAATAAAACAGAGAAAAACTGTGTAAGATACTTCTATTTAGATTTATTGTTCTACAAACTTAGGGTTTTTTATTTAAATGATCAGCAATTGAAGCATATAACTGCTATTATTTATTTGTGTTCAGACAAATGAACAGCAACGCATTAACTCCATTTTCAGTTTTCTTTGACTAAAATAGAATAAAAAGTCATTTTAAAGGTTCATGCTCTTTTCCTTCTTTCTCTTTCTTTAAGGTCTTACATATGGTTGCAATAATAAAAGCCTTCTGCAGGTATAGTTAGCTTTTTTGCTGTTAAAATTATGTACCGCCACTCATCAGTTTATTGATTCAAGGAAATAAATCTCCACAGGAGCAAATATTGACTTTTGTTATGAAAATGGAAGTGAATAGCTTACTGAACATTGATTTTAGAGAAGAATGAAAAAGGACAAGTCTTTAATTCCCCCAATGTTCTTTCTCAGACTGAAATGTTATCTCTTTTAAAAATAACACTACTTCTAGAAAGCAGTGAAGTTGACAAACCTGTTTATACAGAAAAGGATGCTGAGGCCAAGTGACTTCAACTTGATTCTGCATGTGAATATTACAGAATGCTGGTTTGCTATACAGGGGCTATGAAAAATACTTAGTTTTTATTAACTATTATGCCAATTAAATGTCATGCTCCCTGAACATCTCAATGAAGTTACATGGTGATTTCCAGGAGATCAACCTATGTTTGGATTCTGCATGTATGCTGGGAATAATGTTTGTGATGAAAAAGAAGGCTGGGAGTGTGTAGAATACATAGTCCCAATAAGGTCACCCATGGTGACCAGTTTAGCTCAGCAGTCCAGTTAAAGCAAGCTGTTATCTATACAAGGTGGTGACAATATACGAAGTTGCTGGAGGCAGATGATCACTTTAGTTATAATGGCAAAGATGTCATTACATTCTGTGAGGGAGAAAGAAATGGCAAACCACTCCAAGAAAACCACAGCTGTAGATGAGATAAAGTGTCAACGCTGTGGTCCTAGAATATGAGCCCCTCAGGCTGGATGGTAACATGTTACTGAAGAAATGTTGAGGATTGTTTGGCATATTAATGATGTTTCTGATGTGACTAGACTAAAGCCTTCAGGATATGTAGTTGCTGATATTGGTAAACAGGAAAAGAAAATCCTAAATCTTTTATTTATTTATTTTATTTATCAAATTTAGGTACAGCCCATTTTACACTCAGAATGACCCTGGCCATTGTATAGTTAAAAGCATAAAAACCATATAAAATGCAGTGTGTATATTTACAGTCTCATATTTACAACAGTTCATAAGAGAATATATTGGTTAGACTTTAAGATGTCACAAGACTGGGTGTGATACTGATTATACTGCATGAATGTAAATAGGATACACCTTGGCTTCAACATTAAAAAAATGTTTTTATTTATTTAGTGTTAAGTCTCTAATATTCTTATGATATACTACTGTATGATGATTGGATAATTTGTTTCCTCATAAGTCTAAATATTACACTAACTTTACCTTTACACAGACTGAGTACAAAACAGGCAAGTGGGCAAGAACTATTCCAAATATACAATTCTAAAGGAATGTCAGAGGTAAAATGGAATCAGCTATAAATACTCTGTCTTTTCAAAGTTTCCTAATTGTTTTCATGACGGCCAACTTTAATGGAAACCGTTCAAGCCAAATATTTGCGTTGGCTGAAGGTACTGGAATTATGGTCCTAAAAATATGCACTGCAGTTTCTCAAATAGGAAAGCCCCTTGTGAAGGCAATGGCATAGTTCAAGGATTTTCAATAAATAGCTAGCAAAAGGCATAGAGATATAAGTCTGTATCTTAATTCTCGTATCTGGGTTATGCAATCTGTTCCTTCATTGTGGTATTATATTAACTGGCTTAAGAAGAGGGAAAATTGAGAATCACAATGTTGGAGACAAATACAAGCTTGTAGAAAGCTGTGTGGCACATGCAAATATTTTCCTGTGAAAATTAAAAGCTCGCTGGATTTTTAAAGTTCAATTTGTTTTACAGATCTGCTTATCTGTTGTCTACTGAACTGTGTAGCAGCAGCCAGACCAAAAGAAAGATTCACAGAAATTTGAGAAAGGAATTGTTTAAAAAGAGCTTTATGATAATACTGAAGTGAATTCCTAAGCAACACTACAGTCTGTATAGTATAGAATATCCATAAAGGTCATTAGCAAATCCAAGAACACTTCAGCAGAATTGAATTGCATATGATTGAAGAAATAGTATAGAATTATCAATCTCCACTACCTTGAAAAGTCAAGCAAGGTAGATAAAAACATAGCTGTTTTTCTTATATGCCTGGCCTTCAGGAACCTACTCTAAACTCAATATCCTCAATTGGAACTTAGGTTCCAGCTCATTAAACTTTATACGTCTACATTTTAGTTGGCTGGCACATTTCTTATTTCTACTATTAATTGAAATAAGGGCTGCACCCATCAATCACCATCTTGAGGGCTAAAATGATGTCTCTCAACCTTTGACAGGTTTTGAATAAATCTATTAATCAATGGAAGCAATGCAAATTCCGAATTCACCCATAATTTGGGCAAAGTTATTTAACACTATACTCACAAAGTTCTCAGTATCAGGGAAATTAGTTGAGAAAGACTCATGTAATGGGCTATCCACAAAGTTGTGGTATTCATGCATGCTGTAGCTATGGAGGAGGAAGGAGTATGTATGGGGTTGCATGTGTACCGGGGATGGGTTGCCAGATGGAATAAAAACTATATCGAGTTTTGAAAACCAATAAGTTTGCTTAGTATTGATGGTATGGCAAAGGAGGAACTGATGCTGAATAATCAAGATTTTAAAAGCACTCACATATGGGCAAAAGAAGGCAATATACGTCTCCTTGAAGTGCTTGCAACAGTAGGAGGAATGTATTGCAGTTTCCATGCCTTTTCTAATTCAACTTCTTGTTCAGAATCAGGATTTGAAAAGCCCATTCAGACCATTAAGACTAACTCCTTGTTCAGTGAAGGAATCCTAATTAAAGTATTCTCAATAGTAGGGTCTCTAGACTTGATCCAAAGATATACAGTGAAGGCAAATCCACTATCTCTCTGGGTAATTGATTCCACTATCAAACAACTCTTACTCTTAGGATGCTTAAATCTGCCTTCCTTTAATTTAAATTCATTCTTCTGTGACCTGCACTCAAGAACATCAGAGAATAATGCAATGCTCATTTGAAGCAATCTTGGGAGGAAAGTTTGTGGCAAAATTATATCATTCACTTTGGTGAAAACGTATAGCACCAGCATCACCCCAAAAATGGTTAACACAAATACATATTAAGTTTGTGCTTATGTATATATACATATATATACAGCTATGCATAGATACATTCACCTACTAATGTGCAGCTCATTCAGCATTAAGAATTTCCACATGCTTGACTAAACCTAGATCAGGAATTCCACGTTCACTTTCCCCAAGAAAGCGCTCCATGGCATCGGACCTGGATATCTCCGAGACCGCCTTCTGCCACAGATTCCCTCTCACAGACCGGTACGCTCCCACAGAGCGGGCCTCCTCAGGGTGCCGTCGGCCAAGCAATGTCGGCTGGCGACCCCCAGGGGGAGGGCCTTCTCTGTGGGTGCCCCCACCCTCTGGAACGAACTACCCCCCGAGATCCNTTACCATTTGAACCTTACAACTAGATCTGCCATTTTGCAATGATCTTTCTGAACTTTGATTAGTATATATGGGACTGTTGAAGATGATAATGCTATCTACATTATGTGCTAGAAGACCACTCTCAGAAAATAAATGAGCCTTTCTCACAGTCTGAATCTAGCCAAACAACATTCTCAGCCTAATGATAAGTCTCATCTTAAAACTGAAAAAACAGTAGGTCCTTTTAGTAATAGAACCAGTGGTAACACATATAACAAGTAAAGCTCAAGCTGCTCTCGGTTTTTTTTTATGTTTGTGTTTCTTTTCCTTAAATCCTAGACAAAGAGATTAAACTGTTTTTCACCTCAAGTTGAGATTGCCCCAAAACAAAATACCTCTTTCTCCTCTACCCATGTTTAACTGGAAAAAAATCAAGAAAAGGGGCAAAGTGGGAAATTATTCACATGTTTCTGAAAGCAAAGAAAGTAAACAACACACCAAATAAGTTGAAATTCCTACCAAAAAACCCCAAAATGACTCTAGAGTTACCTTACGATCTTCTTTAAAGAGTTCTGCTGCTGTTGTGAAATGTGGGATTGAATTTTTACAATGTGGACACCCTGTGGGATAAAGAAACATAGTGATAAGCCACATGAGAAGTGTTTGGCAATAAAAAGCCCCATCAGATATTCACAGCAAGTTTGAAAGCTAAGCAATAGCACATTTATCTTCCTATGAATGAGTCAGATGTTTTCATTTATTTTATTTATTAAATTTCACCACATGGTGACTCTGTTCATGCGTAATTCTCACACTATTTACACACAATGGCAATATCACTTGTAGCAGCAAACATATACAATCTCATACCATACAATTCTCAAAATTCAGGCCTGTTTTACCCAATACAAGCTCAATAGCGATCCATTTTATAGATCACAAAAGATTTTAATTTGACTTCACCCGTATCATTTGCAAACACCTACTTACATACTTGTCTTATCTTATATCAGTGCACAACAATGCAGAGTGGAACACGAACGTTTTATTTACTTTGCATAGTTGTTCTGAGATTAATTCTGTCTATTGTAAGTAAAAAAGAAGGGGAAATAACACAAAGAGGAAGGAAGTAGAAGATAAAGGGAAGAAGAAGGAGCATGGAACTCAGGCAAAAAGATCAAGCAACTGGACAGGGGAATCTTGGCTGTATTGCTAACTGGCCATCTTGTTCCTAAGTATATTTAACCTGGATGTTTTTAGTGTTTTTAGTATATTTCATTGTAATACATTTTTTTTCAATTGTAAGCAACCCAGAGTCATTGACTGAGATGGGTGGCTATAAAAAATGAATGAATGAATGAATGAATGAATGAATGAAAAGCCTGATTTGATGATAATTTCCTCAGACAAGCATTCCTACTCTCTGCCCCCAAAATATAATCATAAAGTTGATCTTCAATACACCCACTGTCTGAAGATTGTCTGCTATTTTCATCTCATGAGATTTTCTTTATTTTCTTTATTTTAACTTCTGAATGCAAGATAACTATCTTTAATACCGTATTTATTGTCAAATAAAACTCTGCCTATGCCTTGATATACTGAGAACTAGAAAGTCATATCTACATTTTCGTACAATAGGCAAAGAAGAGTTCTCTTAACATAAACGGATGGAATCCACATTTAGCCAGGGAATAATTAATTCCCTTTCGCACAGGAGATTTATGTGAGCAAAATATTGATGCAAAAAGAACAGAGCTGTTTTAGCAATTATGTAAACTGATGTGGGAGACGATGGAACTCTAAAATCTATAGCACAAAATGAAGGTCAACATCTTTCCACAGTTGACTTTATAGTAAGTCAACATATAGCAAATTTAATATTAAGGCCCTAGAATGAAGTAAATCAGTGGTTAGCTATACTTGGTTTCATAAAACAAAAGTTTAAATTAGATTTGAGTTCAATGAACACTTCAAATTATTCATCCATACATGCATATTAGAGACCCATTCCAGTGTACTGTAGTGGTTAAGATGTTGGACTAAGAGCCAGATTCTAGTTTCACCTTTGGCCCCAGAAGCTTACCACTGTAGGTGATTTAGCCCAACTTTACCTCATAGGGTTGTTATGGGGAAAAATAGGAAGAGAAGGCACAATGTATGCTGCTGAAGCTCCCACACAAAAGACAGAATATAAATTTCTCTCTCCTGCACATGCTTACATACACACCTATCATTCTTTTCCCTTTCAAGATATATTTGTTGACGTATTCAGGGAAAATACATATTGCATAGTACTATTATTTGGAGGGCATGTGAGCTTGCAAGTAGGAATCTGATTAATGATCTTAAGAAGTCCCACTGTGCTCTAGAAGCAGGCTTCCTGCCTATTATCAGCAGCAAAAGATCAGAGAACTAAACTTAGGGAGATTGTATAGTAGCATAGTCCGAGTCTCTGAAATGTGGATAAAAGTACTGTTCAAGAACAGAGTTTTTCCTCCATTCACCCACTGCTTAACTGAATTTCATGATTCAGTCCACAATGTATTCTTGAAGGATATCAGTGGAAAACTGGTTTTGCAGATCATGTCTAACTGATCCATAAACAAATTTATAATGAAACTATTGGAGAGATGGAAGAAAATAAATTAGAAGGCAGGAGATTTTAGGAGTATCAGCAGATTAGAAAGCAAATGCTCTTCAACACAGAACATAATCTTTAAACTTTTATTTCCGCCTTTTAATTTCCTAATTCTAATTTCCTAAATTATCTTCTTCTCCCTTTTGTTATTTTATTTTACTTAATGAAACCAGGCTTTATTAATCTAATTGTTAAATATTTTTTCTCATTTTTCTCTTGCCAGGACCTTAATAAACCTTTTGAATGGTCCTTTCCAACATTCAGTCCAGCGCATAAAAGCCTGTCCCTCAGATTTCAGGTGTGGATTAGAGATACGAGGCTTTTTAAAATTATTTGTTTAGGCTGCATTGTTATATGAACTGGAATCAATGAAGAATTGCTTTTCATTATTTCATTAACTGAACTGGTTGAACTTTAAAGTGGAACCACAATAAAATATTAATGAAAAATCAAATTATTGCTCATTTTGCTTTGAATTTAGGCACATTAATAAATAAAATAGATATGCATGCCATAATTAATACTTTACATGATAATGTTAAGACTTATGTTATGGTTCATTGTTTAAATAAAACTCTTTGCTTGCTAGCAATTGATATGTCCCTTTCACTTATAGTCTGTCTCTATCATCAGGAATTGAGAAAGGAGAGAAGGGTTATACAGTATCCATATTCCACCCAAACTGCTCAGCTGATTAGCAAGGAACCAATATGAAGAAAAACGGGTTGATGCAATTCTCTTTCTTTTCCACAGTTTTAGCTTACAAGTGGAAAAAAACCAAACATTGGATGGGGAAAAAAATTAGGGAGACTTTATGAAACAGCCTAATTATATCAGGTGATCCACCTCTAAGCCTCAGATAAATCAAACTGTATATTACCCGGAATATATACCTACCAATTGGATGATTTATATATTGCTCAAGAAAGGTACAAAATGCAAGTAACAGAAGCACATATTCCCAGGTCTTTTAAAGAAAATAGTTTTTTTGTTCGGGTGTTCAGCTGTTTCTGAATCTTTATGACCCAATAAACATCATTTCACCAAGACCATCTGTCAGTAATTGCTTGAGTTCTTGTAACTCATGCTCATAGTACCAATGATTGTTTCTAGTCATCTGTCAGTAGCTTTATGATTGGTTGCCTTTGATCATTCCAATTACTGTAAACTTGCCTTCACATTATGGTCCACAATATCTAAGCTTTAATTTCAGCAAGTATTGTGCACAATTGTCTCCTCATGTACAGGATATTTGAGGAATATTCCTGATGACAGGCTGCCATCTACATTTACTCATATTATTTCTTTAAACTTTTCTTATCCTACAGATGTAAGAAACAAGGAAGAGTTTTGAAATGGAACCTTATTTAACTGCAGTAAGAATAGAGCCACCATGTATCTATATCATGATTCTACCTTCAATTTTCAGAAGAAAGAAAAATTGACTGGAACTTAAAAATTGCATTTCTCTCTTCCTCTTCCTCTTCCTCTTCCTCTCTCCTTCTCTGTCTCTGTCTCTCTCTCTCTCTCTCACACACTCACTCACACACACACACAGCTACTGTCAGTTCTTTTGTGGCCTTTCCACCACATATTTTCTTTCTTCCTCTTCACTGAACTCATTGATTCTTCAGTGTTTTAGGTGAAAAACCAACATTTTATCATTTAAGATCTCCTAGCCACAGCTTTAAAAGCTAGTGGACATTAATTGAACTTCCGATATCCTTCCAAACAGGAAAATGTATATCCTGTGCTGAACTCTCAAGGAGCAAGAAGTTATCAGAAAATAACTAAGAAGAATCACATCGCTGGATTAGCAGAACTCCATCTATTACAATTACCAAATGCAGCAAATGGGAAGAAACTCAATTTAATTATTTACTTTTTTAAAAGTTGAGGCAAGCTCAGAATCCATTACAGATGTGATTTCCATTCCTTCAACAGCAGATTCCATTTTCACAACAAGCCTTCACTTTTTAATCAATTACTGTATTTATTTTCCCCATCCAAAAAACAACAACAACCCCTTCAAAGAAGTAATATTCTTAAACATCTTTCTCAATTTGGTATGTAGACCATTTCAATATTTTTAAGAGCGGAAGAACTGACAGTATAATAGAAGAATTAACCTCCTGCTCGAAGAAAACTAGCTTCAGAGTATTTGGTGCTGTTTATGAAGGCTGATTTCTGATCTTCTATGACTAAATCCTCATGCAAGCAAACTATTTATACAAAGTACTTAAACATGTACAAGGCAATATATATAGATTCAATTCCTACATAATCAGGTACTGTACACCAGTTTAATTCTATGGTTGCATGCAGTGCTTTTTTTTTAAAAAAAAAAAAAGGTGCCGGAACTCACACACGTCATACAACTCGCCTTGCCTACCCTACAAGGTTCCATCCCAAAAAGGTGCCGGAACTCCGTTCTGGGCGTTCTATGACAAAAAAAGCCCTGGTTGCATGAAATTCCAGTGACTTTATAGCTGTGTAAAATATAAACATTCACAGAGGGGACTGCTTTGTTGTATGCAATGTTTCAATTGCATACAACAAATGGCAGTATTCAATAACAAATATAAGTGACTTTTATGCCTGGAGATAAAAACTGGAGCAATGGGAGACTGGATATTATAAAGATTATTATAATAGTTTCAGTTCTCCATGTGTAATTTATGGGTAATTTGCAAAAAAACAATTGAATTTCATATAGCTAGGAGATAATCCTCTTTGAACCAATGAGGTTTAAACTTGCAGGTTTAATCAACAATTCAAACAAATATAAGAACTAAAATCTGAATGATGGATTGTTTAGGATCAGTGCATCTAAGCACAGGCAGAGCAAATATATTAATGATGGAAGTACTAGAGCAGACATGTCAAACTCACGACGTCATGTGACGTCGCACAACGTATTGGAACGGTTTTGCCATTGCCGGCAATGGGGTGGGCGCGGCTTCCATGTGATATGTCCGGCCCATGGGCCAGCAGTTTGACACCCCTGTACTAGAGTTTAAAGGGTGACAAGTAAGCCTTTTAAATCCAAGATTAATTTTTGAATGGGAAACAGATGGGAAGAAAAAAAAATCCCATCCATTCTCTATCTGGTGTGACTTTGAGTCTGAATGTTTGCACTCTTTTCTTGGCTCCTGGTTAAAACCCATAGTTCTAGAGCTTCAACCTTTTAGGTACAGTTGTCCAAGATGTCACTTACATTTTTATAGATTTTTTTTCATAGTTTAGCTCACAGTTTAGATCTTTTCATTGTGTCTGAAAAGATATGTGTTTATTTTTTTATTTTCCGCCTTTATTTATTCCTTCATTAGAATATTATCTTGGACGGTTGAGAGGGTCTATTTTCTGAGAATTTTTTGATAGAACAGGATCTCATATTAAGACCATCTTTTACCAAAAACAAAACAGAACAAAAGAAATCTAACCTTAGAAATTGTAATACTTGGGACATTTGGTATAATGAATATATATTTTTCTCATACCAATTTTTCCTTCTTGCTGACAAACTACTAAAATACAAAGACTTGTAATTCTGTTTTCTCTATTTACCCACTCTTAATAAGAAATATATTTCCTGGAAAACAAGCAAAACATGAGAAAACATAAATCCCCCCCAGTAATTATCAGACAATAAATCACTGAGTATTTACTCAATTTCAAGCATCTACAAGAAATGATAAATGTATGACATAAGAACATATATAAATGCCTGCAGTAGTGCGTTGCATTTATATGTGAGGCCTGCATGCGTATGCACAATAGATATATTTTATTCAAAATATCTTAGGCTGTTCTGCTCCCCAAGCCACTTGCTCTCTATTATAAAAAAACAATAATTCACAAAGATGCAATTTTCTAAATCCCATCTAAGTCATGCACTTCTTTTCCTCAAATCCCTTTCGTGCCATCGCCATAGAAGAAAAGCTATTAGATTGCTATCTACTATGAAAGGAACAAACATGGTGCAGCAACTGCCAATATATTTTCCATCTTCTTACTTTGTTTAGATATAGACTCTGTTACAGGAGCTATCAAACCTTGAAGTATACTTGTTCTAAGTGTTCCCAGAGCTCAGAAAGGGCACAGTGGGAATTATATTAACGGCTCTGCTGCACAGTTGCTATTTGAAAATGTTTTATTTTCATTCTTTATTAAATGGGAAAACCAAGGTCCTAAATCTAGATTCTGCTCCATAGTGGTCACACTGAAGGCAGTTACTGCTATGAAAAGGATATCTTCATGAACAGGACTCAAGTTCTACATAATTTAAGAGTGAAGACAAACTAGGTCTCAGGACAGAGCCATCAAGATTCAGGAGCAGTAATCTCAAACAGGCAAGAAGATAATCGGTGTAGCTTATGCCTGAGAGAAGAATAGTGTAAACATGGAATAGGTGTATTCCAGTCTCAAGGCTGACAAAAGCTTGGCCAAGAGCCCATTGACCTGAAAGGGTGAGGCCTAAAAAGACTTAGAATAAGATCCCAACGTTCAGACAAATAAGACCACCTGTATATATTTGACTTTTTTCCTCCTCTGCAATAAAGAATTTCTCTAACAATCTTGAGTTCTTAAAAGTTTCTACTGTTAATTAGCTTCTAAATGCAGAGAACTTCTGGAAACATAAAGATTTAGAGTTATGGCTAGCCTGAGGCCTGACAGGATTTAAAGCAATATGTTAAAGCTCATTGGCATTAAACTTGGTGGCCTTATAATTAGGCAGAATATGCTAATGTAGAAGCATATTATTCAATGGAAAATGATATCCCTCCATGGCTAAAATGACTGCCAAAGAGAGACATTCATGGCAATCTTTTTAGCAATTAAAGCCGATTCAAAATTTAAGATTTATAAAAGAAATTGTGTTATACAGAAGTTAAAACCTTTGACCAATGTCCCTTTAGGTTTTATCGTCACAGTTCAAAAGGACATCCCTCTATACACATTACCTGCTTTGTTACTTCTGAAGTTCATTCTGCTGACATATAACTTGGAGTAAGAGTAATATATAAGAAAAGTAGCTCCCATAGGATAAATAAATACGTTTGGGCAAAAAGAATGAGAAATGAATAGTGACAAATGAGAAGGAAATCACTTCACAGATTCCACGAGGTCTGTTTATCCCAACAGTAA
Source organism: Protobothrops mucrosquamatus (assembly GCF_001527695.2). Taxonomy (NCBI): domain Eukaryota; kingdom Metazoa; phylum Chordata; class Lepidosauria; order Squamata; family Viperidae; genus Protobothrops; species Protobothrops mucrosquamatus. The sequence continues at coordinate 530,683 of NW_015386153.1, read as the reverse complement.
TTACAATGCTCTAGGGAAATGTGGATTTTGCCCCAGAATCAGAAGATATTAGCCAAAGGCAGACCATTGTATACTTAATGATTATTAAAAAGTTTCAGGGATTGCATGAGATAATTGGATATGGGCCCCATGAAAAAATACATTTCACATCAGCCAGGTGAATTATCTGCCTGAAGGTTAGGGCTCCTCTGGGAAATATGATTTGTTGCAAAGCCTTATTTATTTTAGCCTACTTGATAATTAATGAGATCTTAGGTAGCCATCTTGCTTTCAAATTAAATTGAATCATACTCTGCTACCCAAATCTTACTATATACCATGTGCACAATTATTAGGCAAGTTAATATTTTGACCATATCATCATTTTTATACATATTTTCCACCTCCGAGCTGTACAAACTTGAATGCTTATTGGATATAAGCATATCAGGTGATGTTTATTTGTGTAATGAGGGAGGGTGTGGCCTGAGGAGATCAACATCCTATATCAAGATGTGCATAATTATTAGGCAGCTTCTTTTCCTCAGGCAAAATAGGCCAAAAAAGAGATTTAACTGGCTCTGAAAAGTGAAAACATGTAAAAAGTCTTTCAGAGGGATGCAGCACTCTTGAAATTGCTAAGATATTGGCGCATAATCACAGGATCATCAAATGTTGCAAATAGTCAACAGGGTTTCAAGAAACATGTTGAGAAAAAAAAGACTCAAATTAACTGCCAAAGATTTGAAAAGAACCAAACGTGAAGCTACCAGGAACCCATTATCCTCCAGTTCTATCTTATTCCAGAACTGCAACCTACCTGGAGTGCCCAGAAGTACAAAGTGTTCAGTGCTTAGAGACCTGGCCAAGGTAAGGAAGGCTGAAACCTGGCCACCACTGAACAAGGCACATAACGGCAAGACTGGGCCAAGAAATATCTGAAGTTTAATGGACTGATGAGATGAGAGTGACTCTTGATGGACCAGATGTATGGGCCTGTGGATGGATCAGTGACGGGCACAGAGCTCCATTTCAACTCAGATGCAAGGTGGAGGTGGGGTACTGGTATGGGCTGGTATTATTAAAGATGAGCTAGTTGGACCTTTTAGGGTTGAAGATGGACTCAAAATCAATTCCTAAACCTACTGCCAGTTTTTTGAAGACACTTTCTTCAAGCAGTGGTACAGGAAAAAGTCTGCATCTTTCAAGAAGACCATGATTTTTATGCAGGACAATGCTCCATCACACGATATTGTGTGATGGAGCATTGTGATTTAGATATTGTGGCTCCATCGCAGTTAGGTGACTCCACTGTGTGGCTAGCCAGTAAAAGCCTTAAAGATGAAAAAATTATGACATGGCCCCCTTCCTCACTTGACCTTAAACCCTATTGAGAACTTGTGGGCCCTTCTTAAATGGGAGATTTATGGTGAAGGAAAAAAGTACACCTCTCTGAACAGTGTCTGGGAGGCTGTGGTTGCTGATGCGCAGAAAGTTGATCGTCAACAGATCAAGAAACTGACAGACTCCATGAATGGAAGGCTTATGACTGTTATTGAAAAGAAGGATGGCTATATTGATCACTGATTTTTTTTGTTGAAATGTCAGAAATATTTATTTGTAAATTTTGAGTTGTTTATTATTCTCACTTTAACAGGTGAACTGGGAGATGGGAAAATTTTCATTTTTTAGTTAGTTGCATAATAATTCTGCACACTAATAGTTGCCCAATAATTATACACACATAGATATTCTCCTAAGAAAGCCAAAACCTCACTTTTATTTTCTTAGATATTCAGGTTTGAGGTTTATTAACATTTTGGATTGACCGAGATCACTGTAGTTGTTCACAAATAACATTAATCCTCAAAAATACAACTTGTCTAATAATTGTGCACACAGTGTATGTACCATTGGAATATTTAAAATGCAAAGCAATATACGCTACTGCTCTTTAGAACAAAAAAGCAAAAGCATCAGTCTTAAATATTATTTTTCATTATTTATTATAATACACTTGAATTTAAAATATCAGTATGTCCTTCATTTTCAGTTCATTGATTCTTTGATTAATGGTGTAAAGAGTAAGTAAGATGACCTTGATGGAAAAATAGAGACTCTGTTGCCAAGGCAACAAGGACTAAAGCATTTTTTAAGTTCAGAATATTCAGATAATGCTTGGAAGATTCTTACATAACCTTTCATGGATTGGCAGTCCATCAAATATTTTGCCATCTTTTCATGGAACACTTTGACTAATGCTTTGCAGAACTCAAGATACAGCATGCTGTGGCATTCCTATAGTAGTCAACCTAGTCTTTTTATCAAAAAGAATCAGGTTTGTTTGGCATGACTTATTTTTCATAAATCCATACTTGGTTTCAATATGCATATAATTATTTTTTCTAAGACCTTGTGAACCAGTAGCCTAATAATCTGTTTTTTATTTTATTTGGCATCAACATGAAGAGCAATTTTCTTGGTAAAACAGCTGATTAGAATTCATTAGAAGACTTAACATTGTTTAGCATGGATTAAAACAAGACAGAGAACTAAGATTTCTTATTATGAAATAATGTCTGCATTATACCAATTAACTACCTTATTTAGCAGTACTATCGGTAATTCTCCCTGTCTCTTATTTCTCCTTTTACAATTTGAAATTCCTTTTCTCCCCTCCCGATTGTGTGTTTATAAAATACTTCTTTCTCAAAGTAATCAACAGAACTACAGTGTCAAGATTAAGAGAAGTATTCATTCCTCTATATTCTGCTTGGCTAGACCACATAAAAATATTGTTTACAGTTCTGTATACTGTATTTTAGGAAGAACATTGACAAATTGATCCATGCCTAGAGGACAGCAACAGAGATTATAGGGTACCTGGAAGAAAAAAAAATTATGGATATGATTAGCCTAGAATATAGAAAACTATGAGAAACGTATTAGTTACCTTCTATTATCTAAAGGGCTCTTAAACAAAAGATAGGTTAGACTTGTTTAGTGTTATTCCAGATTGCATGACAAAAACAACAACAATGGATTTAAATTGCAGTGAAAGAGATGTCAAATGAACATTAGGATGAAATTCATAATTGTAATAGGTTTCAACAATGTAAAAAATTGCCTCTGGAATTGGTAAATTCATCTTCACATTTTGAAACAGTGGCTGGATGGCAATACTGTATGTCAGAGATGGGTAAGTAGTACTGAACCAGGCAAGGATTAATTAATCAGCTTAATGATTAATCAATTGATTGTATCAAGGCACAGCACAATGCCAACTGACAAAAGAATAAAACGTGTGAATATACCAAAGTACAGAACTAGATGCATTCAGATAAATGAATTATCTTTACATGTGACACCAATTTGTTGTATATACACACTCTAAACTAAACAACTTTTACTATAAACTTGAAAGTTCTGCTGGCTACATATTAGTACCCTGAAGGTAGGGAAATCTGTTGTTAGTCCCAATAGGTCATTTTGTCAAGTAAAGAGTTTAAATATTGGGTCTTGGTTGAGGCACAAAATTGACAGAGAACATAGTATCTGTATCTGAAGCTTCACATATATACTTTCTCTCATTGTATGTTCCATTCTTTGCCAAGGAGTCCAGCAACTCAAATCTTATTCTATTAAGGGCTATTATTTGATATTGCACCAAGCTCATCATCAGATACTTTTTATATTTGGAATGAAATTTTGTTTCTGGCCAACCCTTTTAAAGAATATATATCACAAGCATATTGATTAAAGATAAATTAATCAACAGTGACTGTACTGCTTTTCTATTGAAGGGAAGTTAGGTGACAGCACCTAGCTGACCACGCTGATCTCAAAGAACTAAATGGCTTTAGACCTGCTTGGGGGACCAACAGGAAGTCCCAGGATTGGAACTTGGAAAAATAAATAAGAGCTCATTACCCTCAGATGATGATGATGATGATGATGATGATGATGATGATGATGGTGATGATGATGATAATAATAATAATAATAATAATAATAATAAATAATAATAATAATAATAATAATAATAATAATAATAATAATAATAATAATAATAATAATAATAATAATAATAATAATAATAATAATAGACAAATTCGCCATTAGTCAATTGCAAAAGGCGGCCTTACTAGGAACTGCTTCCATCCTGCGATGATATCTGTAATACCATCAAACATCCACGTCTGCCTATCCCAGGTCCTTGGTAAGGACTCAATAGGTAGACAAAATGCCAAATCCAGTCTGAACATCTGGCTGACTGTGCGATGATGATGATGATGATGATGATGATAATAATAATAATAATAATAATAATAATAATAATAATAATAATAATAATAATAATAATAATAATAATAATAATAATATATCTGTAATACCATCAAACATCCACATCTGCCTATCCCAGGTCCTTGGTAAGGACTCGATAGACAAAAATGCCAAATCCAGTCTGAACATCTGGCTGACCATGCAATGATCAATAATGATGATGATGATGATGATGATGTTGTTGTTGTTGTTGTTGTTGGAGGTTATCTAGTCCGACCCCCTGCTCAGGCAGGAAACCTATACGATTTCAGACAAATGGCTGTCCAGTCTCTTTTTAAAAACTTCCAGTGTTGGAGCATTCACAGCTTCTGGAGGCAGGTTCTTCCACTGGTTAATTGTTCTAACTGTCAGGAAATTTCTCCTTAGCTCTAGGTTGCTTCTCTCTTTGATTAGTTTCCATCCTTGCTTCTTGTCCTGCCTTCAGGCGCTTTGGAGAATAGCTTGACTCCCTCTTCTTTGTGGCAACCCCTGAGATATTAGAACACTGCTATATCACCTCTTGTCCTTCTCTTCATTAAACTAGACATACCCAATTCCAGCAACTGTTCCTTATATGTTTTATCCTCCAGTCCTCTGATCATCTTTGTTGCTCTTCTCTGTACTTTACTTTCTAGAGTCTCAACATATTTTTTACATCGTGATGACCAAAACTGGATGCAGTATTCCAAGTGTGGCCTTACCAAGGCATTGTAAAGTGGTATTAACACTTCACGTGATCTTGATTCTATCCCTCTGTTAAGGCAGCCTAGCACTGTGTTGGCTTTTTTGGCAGCTGCTGGCTCATATTTAAGTGATTGTCCATGAGGACTCCAAGATCCCTTTCACAGTTGCTACTATTGAGCAAGGTACCACCTATACTATTTTGAAGTCTTGCTCTTCAGACTTCATATCTTCCTATACTATAATGATTCACATCTAGTTGTTTGAAAGAGAGGGATATGATACAGTGATTAAGAGTATTGTGTAGAAAAAGGAAGAGAGAAAGGAAGACACAAGAACTAACCCATTGTCTGAATAGGCTGGTATAGTAGTTCATACCAAGGAAGTATTTTTTAAATATCCACAGAAAGCAATGAGAGAGCACAAGATTCTAATATAGCCACCTTGGTGTATCTTATCTGATCTCCTACTCTCTCAAAACCAAAACAGACTCACCATCTCCAAACTCAGGAGCAAAATTCACCATGCAATCTAAGAATATGGCCAGCTGATAAGAATATACCAATCAACTTTAGAAGGACGGATGCTCTCAAGCTATTGAAGCAAGGTTAGGGGAGAAAACGAATCAGTTAAAATCCTGACCTCTATGCAGCAACATTTGTTTGCAAAGTCTCAGAGAAGAAGTTTGCAGGCACTACTTCTGCAATCTGAAAAATGAAAGAAAACTATTTATGAAATAGTTTCCTACAGGTTTTCTGGGTTCCCAGTAGTGATTTATGAAGATGTAGCAGATAATGTAATATCTGCAAAGATGCTTTCTTAAACCAAATGCAATCTTTAAAAAAGTACTTTAAAAAGTACTGAGTTGAACTGAACTGTTCCAAGCTACAAAGAAACCTAATCACATAAGATGTTTCTAGCTCTCTGATGAACACAGTAAGAAAGTTTCAGCTAACAAGCTTCACTAATGTTGGACGTGGTTCAGAGTTGAGAAAGAAAATTATTTAAACCAAAGTACCATGGCAATGTTAGAAGTTCTTCTGTATTAAAGCAAAGCAAGTTAGTAATAAATGGTAGGAATAAACAGTTCAAGAAGTCCCATGATTGAACAAATGATAAATAAAATCATATTTTAACAGAAGGCACATTATTAGTACACAAGGAGAGCAATTTCAATGCGCAATTATTTGTACTTCTGTTTTTCTTTATAATTATCTCACTGCAAGCTGAGATGTGATTCCCTACAGTGTTTGATTAAGAAAAAGCTACTGAATATGAGTGCATTATATATATCAAAGATACAGCACACATGTACACACTCATCTAAAATAAAACTGAAGAAACAGTGCCTTTTGAGTGCAAGAAATTATTAAAGAAACTTGTTTAAATATTTTGTGGCTGTAATTAAAAGTATAGATGTTACTAAATGTGATTCAGGAGTCAGCTAATAACTCCTTTTTGGTAGTAATTGTAACCTATCCTTATTATAGGGTAAGACTATTAATACGCTTTTCTTAAAACAGTCCAACTATAATTAAGGAGATGCACAGCCCTAATATGCTTATTTCAGATATATCAGAGCGAAAACCATAAACTTGAGTCTGTGGAGTACCCAATCTAACCTTTATAAACTAATGAAATGATAGAAGTTAAACAAGTATTTATTTACCTTTTACTAGAGTGAGGATTAAGCTATCCATTATTTCAAGGAGGCAGCATTATACACCACAAGAGTACAGAAGTTAAGTGGATATCTCTATCAAAACCATTGTTGCACCTATTCTAAAATACCCCAGAAGTCCTATTCTTGAAATATGAATCCTTTCTTATTGTAGAGAACGAACATTTCATCTTCAGCTTACATCCAAAATAAATACCTTCATTAGCTACCAGTCATATTCCTGCTGCTATCTATCAGCTTAGCTGGGTGAGGTGATCTGAAGTGGTCTTGGAATTAAGCAGCAGGCCTTTAGACAGCCACTCTGGGGAGTCATTCCAGTCATTCGGTTGCTGCTTGTGGGAGGCAGTCTAAGCAGGATGAGAATTGTGGCTCATGGCTCCTATTGTTTTTATTATTGCTGGTGCTGATAAGCAATCCCACCTTCCATTTTAGTTTAATTGTCTCTTGTTTTCTTCTTCTTCTTCTTCTTTTTAAAGTTTCAGTATACTCATATTGTTTAATCTACTGCTTCTTGATCTCTGAGATCATCTTCAGGACATCCTGCAGAACCCACCATGTGATGACCTGTGGGGGGAGGGAGTTATCTATACTACTTTGGTTAACTGGTTAGTATTAACATTGGCAAAAGCCACGTGCTGACTGCTTTCAGCCGCATTGTTGAGATTGGGTTCAAGTGCTTTTTGTTGCGAATAATGCAGTGCAAAGCATCCTTGCCCCAAAGTCATGACGTTGCTCCTTTTGCCCCTTTGCTGCTGCACTGTCAGAAAGTAGAAGAGTAACCCAAGATATTCTAATGAAAGAGGTGTGCTCTGCCACCCAGCTGTGGTTCCAACTGAACAAAATAATTAAACCACGCTTAGCTAATTCAAAAACACTAGAAAACCATTTCTCTTTCTGCTGCTATTCAATATAGATGAATGTTCAATATTTTATAGTACAACATCCACTTACATGGAGCATAAAACATTACGAGAGTGTGCTTCTTTTTCTTCAAAAATTCTCGGAAGTCTTCACCTGCAAGATGGATAACACTTGTTTGCTTTTCTTCCCAAGTTGGTTCAGGTGGAGGAGGTGCCTGAGGACTGAAGAGAGAAAAAAAGAACATATTGCAACATTTTTGTAAGCAGGGGCCTACAGTATATATTTGTTCCAAATGTGCCTCCATAATATATTTTAATTATATATTGTATTTCAGGGTGCACAATTAGTTCAGATATCAAGGCAAAATAGGAATTATTACCCAGAGACAAGATTGTACATTTCCTATTCCTCCATAATGGGCATAAGAGCCTGGAAGTTTTTTGTTTGTTTTTTTTAACTGACCACGGTTAATCTAACAAATCAAACTCAACCATAAGCATGTCTTGTGGGAACAAGCCTTGAGTTAGGGTCATTTCAAGTAACTCAAAAACAGGGCTAATTGTACTCTTTTGGGTACCAATCCATCAAAATGAGAATTGTTAAGGCTAGCTCTCATTATGATATCCTAACTGTAGTCGAACTACAATGTTAAGCTGGCAGATAATTAATGTTATCAATTATCAATTCATTAATAATTAATTAAGAAGTGCCTCTTGCCCTGTATCAATGGCAATAGAAGTAACTCTCTTGCTGCAATTGTGATGCTGATATGCAAACTATTAAATATATTGTGCAAGACTGCCCACAACGTGCATTCTCTGGTTCCCTAGAAAATCTGCATGAAGCAATGCCAGAGGTGATCACCGCCTGGATAGCTGAATGGGACAACCAGTTGTGACGGCACTGCCATACCCTTATAAAAGTTTTACTTATAATTATGTGGACTGTGTATATATGTTTACTTGTGTTCTGTCATGGTGTCATCATACACCAAATAGTAATAAGTGGAACTGCAGTGCCTAAAAAGCTATTTCAAAAGCAAACCTTAACCTAGTTAAGTTATGATCATGTTGTTACCTTATGAAATTGAAAAACAGGATGTTTACTGAAAAAAAGATTTAGTCTTTTCTTTTATTATTCCAATACCTTCTTCTGTTGGCTTCTATCTTTGTTACATTAGGAGATACAGTGAGTTTATATAAGCAGGTTGAGATACGAATGTAATTTGAATACTGTGTTAATAGTCCAAAATAACAAATTTTCCATCCCATTCACAGCTCAGTCCTGGGAGCAATCCAACAACAGCTCTTCCATTACCTGTTCTATGACAAACAGGCTTTCCATGGAAACCTAGCTGAACTAATACATGCAAGGTATTAGCATTGAGGTTTTATGCTCTAAATTCTTGCATAAAGCTAGTATGATGCCAAATTAATTAAACTGGTTTTCAAGAGGTACAACTAATAAAGCAGCCAAATACTATTAATTAAAACTTTTTTGAGATTAAGAATTAATAACTTCTTCCAAAATGGCACTTGTATATTCTTCTATGTAAGTGACCCAGTTGTATATCATACACAATTTTAATCCATAAATTTACCATTTTCTTAAAAGGGTACAATTTGCTCCTGGTTGATTAACAACTTTAATTATGAATATTCAACTAGAATGCTACTATGGTACTGTACCAAATATCAACAAGAATGCTACTATAAATACCATATTCTTGAATTGCATCTTTCTACGTACATTGAGGCTCAGCTCACAATATTTGTCTACAATTCCCCGAATTAGGGGCTTGGGATAAAGATTTTTTTTAACCTAATTCAAAACAAAATAATTGATAGCTCATTAATCCAATCTAGAGGTATATGGCTTGTATGACCAAAGACATTGGTGGTCAACTTTTTTGAAATCATAAAACATATCTTCGTTTCTGAAAAATATCATGAGCAATACTGCACAGAAGTTGCCTTGGAGATATGGCCATCTACAAAACAGGTGTCTTGCTGTTCTGAGTAACAACACGACAGATTTCTTGATGCCAGCTGTTGGTAGTATCACCTAGTAAGAGTACTATTCATGGATATACGGCAGTTTTCATGTTTCCTGGTCAATAGTTTCAGTTCCCCTTCCTGGCAAATCCCTCGTCCTTGACAAAGTGCATTTTTAATATATGTCTATTTGGGAACATATGCAGATGAATTGGTTTGCTTCACACATGAATTTTGCAGGTCGGTCTGGAGCATCACAAATGCATGTTGGAGTTGAATGGTCACTCCTTCCCTGCTTATTTGCACCGTCCATAGTTTACATCTAAATCATCACCAGATCAATACTATAGTCTGAAGTGAGAACCGATTTCAAGTTTCAGAGCAATACTCTGATCTGTGCAAATTACAGGAACTAGACTGGAAGAACAAGCAACCCTATGCTATGTTTCCAGCCTTCCAAAATAGTGTGGGAAGTCAGAGCCT
>NW_015386153.1:468833-520581 GCF_001527695.2 Protobothrops mucrosquamatus | reverse complement strand
AAAATCTGCATGCCCCACCCAAACTCTAGGAGTCATTAGCCCCATCACCTGGGAAGCAGGATATGATAATAGGATTAAACCACAGATATCAAGGCCTAGAAAAACACTCAGAAATAGCCTCAAAGTTCATGCCACAGGAACAGGAAACTATTCCAAACAGGGCTAGAGGGGGTATAAAAACCTTCTACCCATGTGCTCAATCTCTTTCTTCTCCTCTGCTCCTTCTTGCAAGGACCATCTTTCTGCTTCAATAAACTGTAACCTTCTTCCCAAAGCAGTCGCCATGTTTGCTTATTTATCCCCGGCTTGGATGAACCAGGATGAAGACTTACTTCTATCAATAGTAACTAGGAACAACTTGATTATTTCCAAATATTTCATTGTTGAGATCACTTACTTTAGCACCCATTCCACAATTTTACTCTTTGTACGGAGGTGAGGCAAGGTGTATTTCTCTTCTCCATCCTGAAAGAACTTGAGGGTTGGAAATCCTGATATGTGAAATTTTTCTGCAACAGCTTTGCTGACAGTTGCATCTACTGCTGCCAAAACACCTGGGTTCTGCAATATAAAGCAATGCCTGTAACAGTGTATCCTAAGTTGTGAACAATGCACATAAATGGAGACTCTGAATTTACAGAGTAGTTATCTACAATTTACAATAACTTTAGAAAGACAATACAAATGCTTTGGATCCTTTCATCATCACCAACTCTGGAGAGTTTTACAAGTTTTGTTATGACAAACACATTATCTACTCAAGGATAATCCTTCTGAAAACCATTAACCAAACATTTGTTTAATTACAGTATTTAATTTAATGCTGTAAAGGGAAGAGAAAAAATAGTACTAAGAAATAAGCATTAAGCTGGTGAATAGTTCACAGCTAATAGTAGTGATCAAGCCTGAAGAACTTGTATAATGATGGGTCCTTGGGCTTTGGTTAAAGTAATTATACATACATATGCTTACATAAATGCCATTTGAAGAGAAGACCTTTCCTGGTGGTCTTTTCCAGAATTGCAAAATTTATCACAGATCTTATGAAGCTTTAAAATCAATTAATCAAGTCAAGAGAAATTTAAAAAAATAATAAAATAATCCAATTTAACAGTAATAAAATGTAGCTAAAATACAATAAACAGCACTCAGTAAGAAACTATGCATCATATATAATGTGGAATAAGCTCTACACATGCTTGGATTGACAAATGCACAAGGGAGTTGTCTCAAATATTGAAATCCCCAAGTCTATCCACTTTCTGTCTCAAGCCCTTGAACCATTAGAGAAAGAGAGGTTTAAGATAACATGAAAAAGGTATTAAGTGCCTAAGTGAAGATCTGTTCCTACTTAAGGCATGACTAATCAGCATAATTGATCTTCTAGGTACACATACATTAAAATGAAAACTTAAATGCTTAAAGTGGGAAGGTTCTTATTAGCACACCTGTAAATGGCAAAAATCCAAGCCATTGTTTTCTTAATATTTTTACATTAAACATGAAATTTGTAATTAATAGAGGAAACAAAGAAGTCTGGTACATTTGAGGTTTCTCATATTATGCACAACAGAAGGTTCAATGGCTGAATATAACATTTTTTTTCTGTTTGTGTTTAAACACACAATGTTCTTCCTAATAATTTTGGCATAACTCATGCATTACCAATGAGATTATACTTTGAAACTATCTTTTTTGCAAACCCTTGGGAAGATGAAATAATTGCAACAAGAACATTTTTATTATTTCAGTTACTTATTATGGATCATTTGAAAATGGAAAGGAAATTAGCTTACATTACTGTCTGCATGGAGTATCTCTGCGGCTTTCTCATATTCTGGCTTCATTTTCTTACAATGTCCACACCCTGACAAAGAAAAGTTTAGAAGGTTGGTGGGTTTTTTTTTTTTTTTTAGCAAAAAGTATTGGCCTGCTACATTTCACCAAAATCAGAGTTTCCAAAGATAGCTGCTTTAATCTATAGGGTTAAAAATTGCCAACATATTTTAAGATGTTTGCGTCAATTCCTGTATAAACATACTATATAATGGATTTGTTTTATTTGTCCTCTAGACTGAAACATTTAAATTAGTATTATGATGCCACATAAAAGCTTTTCTATTTAACTGGAAAGCTTTTGCTTTGCTTAAAAATGAAATTTACCATGTTTCTCTGAGAATGGATATCTGACTAGCAGCACCATAATCCTCCAATTTGCAAGTATCTGAAAACTGTATTTCAAATAAAGGCAGACAATTAAATATGTTATTTATCTCTATTATTGCTTAAAAATTGGTAATGGACTTTTGCATTTTGTCTATAAGGCATTCTATTCATGATAGTTCATATCACTTGAAGACAGGACAGTAAAGGCTAAAGCAGAAAGAAAGAACACCATTCTTAGGACATTCACTGAATTCATGGCTGTCAATGAAATTTGTAACAGGAGTTCCAGTTGAATCTATGAAACCAGCGATCCCCAACCTTTGCGGCTTGGCTGGAGGGGTAGAGGAAAAATGGGCCACATGAGCAGCAGGTTGGGATGCATTCGCAGGCACAACTCAACTTGCACAAGGGGTGGGCTAATGCACACATGCAAGCACATGCAGCTCAACTACCTATAGTTGAGCTGTGTATGCATGCATGTGCGTATGTTGTCCCCGTCTGACACACACACCCAAACAGCCAGCCGAGGGTTAAATAACTTCTCCACACTCCACGCCACAGATAAGAAAACTTGGCAGCAGCTCCGTATCTGCCTGCCAAGAAGTTTTACTCAGAGAACACAGAAACAAAAAACAATACACACAGTTTGAAATTCAATCCACAGCAAACTACTTCGCCAGAGATTTAGCTTTGTCCGTCACAGAGTCCAAATGGCCACCACCTCTCTTTTATAGCCTGTGGGGTGTGGTCCAGTGACTCAGCTTAATCTCTGGCACGTCTCCTTTTCTGCGCACGCTTGTCGCACCTATGCTGGCGTGGATCCAGCCACAATGTATCTTCATCACTATCCGAAACACCTGGCTCCTGGCCAATCTCAGAAACACCTGGCTCCTCTCAATCTCTTTTCCGTCAATCTCTTCTCCGTCGGGAGACACCTGAGGCATTGCCAGAGAGGAGGGTCCTGGAGAGGGAGGCCTGGCCATCTCCTCTCCTTCATGTTCGGAGCCTTCTCCCTCCGATAAGAGGGGCGCACAAGACGGAGCCACAAAAGCGTGCCAGCCCATCACTTGCATGAGTAAAGCTATGCGCACATGTGTGCTAGCCTGCCACTCTTGCACACATGTGTGCATAGCTTGACTCATGCAAGTGGTGGGATGGCAAATAGGCCACAGCCCAGTAATGGGCCAAACTAGGTTTAAGAGTTAGAACCGAAAGACAGATGCTACAGCAGGCAGATACATCTTTACATTAGAGAGTTTACAGTATTCCTCTGAGACTCACTTGGATGCACATGAAATGGCTACCTTTCAGCCCAGGGAACTGTATATCAGTGCTGTGATTCAGTGAAAAGTAGGTGGTTGTTCGTTCTATTTAGTGCTCCTTGTTTTTTACATGCCTTTTGCTGGCTCCTATTATCTTCTTTGTCCTACAGGGTAAATGCACTAAACAAGAATCTCCTCTCACTTCACAGAGAAATGGTCCACAGCCTTTTGGTTCTGACAAATTCTACAGAGCATTTTTATACACATATTCACCCATCAAATGTATTTCAAGACCCTTGAGGAATACGTGAAAAGAGAGTAGAAAGGGAACTGTATTATCCTAAGTCATTCTTCTCAGTTCACTTCAGTAATATCAGAAGACTTTTTCTTGACCAGTTGGTCTGTCTGCCTGTTTTTCAATCAACTGCATTAGGGAAAGTGGTTGCTTCGCATATCATAGTAAGCAATATCTGTTTCTACATAATTGTGAGCTGGTCTCTGGTGTAGACAAATTGGGGGAAAATTGTGAGGGAGATTTCTCCTACAAGTCCACATTCACTATTTTTTAAAGAAATTGTTTAATGTAACATTCAGTTTGAAAACGACATTTGAAATGGTTATTTTGTAAATTTGTAGTTGATGATTCTTGCTTGGAGACTAATAGTTGCCAATGGATTCCAGAAAACATTGGTGCTGTGTTACTTTGTGAAATGAGGAAATGTCCCAGGTAGCTGATTTGATTATTCCCGAACAAGTTCTCTAGCCATATGGAACAACTTGCCTTCCAATGTCGAGTTGGCCTTCTCTCTGCTTTAATCTTCCAAAAGGTAGTAAAGATACTGATTTATGCAAGGGACTGCTACACTGGGGCTGCTAACTCTCATGTCTCGTTTATACTTGTGTGAATGTTCTGTTTTACTGTTGAATTGTTACTGACAGTTGATTTTGGAATTCATGTAACTATGAGGTGTCCAGAGCCCTTGACTGGGAAAACATACAAATTTCAGTAAATAAATAAATAGTGCCGAGCCCATCGGCTCCTTGAAATACACCTCAGATGAGGGCAGTGAAGCACATCAGAAGATGATTAGAAAACAGGTGGAGAAAAACTCCTCTTGAATCTGATTATATCTTAGTAATGATTTCTACAGTATATCAAGCTTATTCTATAGCAGTTATGGAAGTGAAGAAATATTTTTTATCCTCCACCACTTCAGCCCCTTAGCTTCTTCCAATAGTTTTCCAAAGCAATATGCTTTATTAAATAACAAAAAAAGAAATTTAAAACAGTCAAATGTAAAACTCTCCATATATCCTACCTCCTTTCTCCACAAATTGGGCAATTTCTTCTTTTCCTCAGAATAATTTTTAAATACTTCAGTTTAATATCCTCTTCAAAAATATTTATATGTAAATATATTCACGGGTGAAATATTTGACAATGTTTCTTCTGATAAAGCATCAGAGATAATAGGATACGATTCTTTTAAACTACAGTGTTTTGGTTCTCTAAATTTTACTCCCCATTAGCTATTTTGGTCTTGATTATATGGAGTTATTGTCCTTATTAGTGTCTCTTTCTGCTTGTTCTATTTATTTATTTGTTAGTTTTATTCCCTTTATTCCCTGTTAGTTTTATTCTCTTTTTACCAGAGTTACCCAGAGTGTTTACCATAGCTAATGCTGGATGTGACCCTGGGTCTCCCCAGTCACAATTCAACACTTTATCCACTATACCTCTGCTCTCTTCACACGCAGGAAAATGCAGTTGTCTTTGACAGCACACATTTTATAAAGTACTCTGAAACACATATCTGAATTTAATTTAATCACACAGCCAAAGGAAAAATGCAATAAAAATGAGTCCTTTTACATTGGAACTGATTTCCATGCTCTCTGCAACAGATCTGTGCTTCTTTAGACTGCACTTACATAACTTACTTCTGAGTTTGTAAGTGGGGAGTAAACAAGCATATTTCATTAAAGTTATGGAAGTGTTATATCAGTATTTTCAGCTCCATTTTTTTCTTTCATGCTTAATAACTGGAATTACGTACATCTGAGCATCTATCAAGATTTGAGAAAACTTGTTCCTTGAAGGCAATCTTTCAAGGAAGTCATTTTTCAAACTTTTACTCTTGCCATACACCTTGTGGATAAAAAAAAATCCTCATCTGTTTTTACTTGTAATTATTGTTGGGGCTTTTTGAAAATGAGAATATATTCATGTATGTCACCATCTTTCCTGGAACCACAAGCAAGCTATCACACAACAGAATGAAACAAGCATCTGTTCCATAATTTTAGGGAACATGTAGCCAGCCATTACTCTAGTGTTTGTATGTCAGAGTAGACAAAAGAACAAAGCAAAGCAGAACAGATTGCACCATCAAGTACTCACCAGATTTAGTTATTCATTTATTTATTGCATTTTCAGAACTGCCTGCCTCTGTTTCAATTCTGGATGCCATACAATATGAAACAACAATAATAAAATAATGCAGAAACCATATGAAACAAACAATTGTAAGTGGAGTATAATTACTACCCAAACAAACATCCTACTTGGGGTCCACAAATGACACTACTTCAAGTTATTGGGGAGGGGAGCCAGGTTTTATTTACTTTGAATTAATTACCAAATTTAGACAAGTGATGATTCTGGATGGTTTACAGATTTAAGGGCTCATTTAAATAGGGTTAGTGTGAGGGCCATATGACTTCCTTTTCTATAATTCTACTTACATCAATACATTTATCATTCTGCTTACAGCCTATGGAAACACGCGTACACACACACACACACACTGTTCTGGCTAGACATGATTAGTTTATGGAATGTAAGAGGGTTTTTTTTTTCTTCAACTAAGAAGATATAAACAATATTGGCCTCGGTGATCAAATGTAATAAATGAATATGAACTAGATTATTTTCATTAAGTCTTTCCTTCATTCCTTCAATGATGAACAGGGGGAAAACAATTTTGATACAAAGCTGTTCCCTATTTGGATACTTTATGCATATTTCCTAGAATCTTTCATTCCTTTATTACTGCATATTAATTTAATTTCCAGAAAAACATCAATGCAAACCAATCCACCTTTCTTTGCTATTCTACTCCTCTTAAAGGGGTTTGTTTTATTCTCTCAAATATGCTAGGAGGATTTAATAGTTAACTATAAAAGACAAAATCTCAGAGCTGTTTACATCCCTGCCACTGCTACATCATGACTCCCTAAACAGTTTTAGATTCCTTGCTGCTAAACTCCTCTTGGTTTTCAAAGAAAACTCTCCAACAGCATGTTAAGCCCAATGTGTCCCAATATGTTTGAATAACCAAAAAGGCTTACAACTTGATTGTGATTTTTTTTTCTGTGAATGGTACGCATTTTTCAGTGAGATGTCCTTTTTGCATTAACGTGAGTATTGACATAGTTTGAAAACTGGGCACTTAATGACGGTGGTATTCACCACAAAAAAAGTTAGAAGTTTGGGTCTGGTTAGGTGGGTGCCTTGACTTATGACCATCATGACTTTTGACTCTTGGCTTCATTATGATCATAAGTTAAAGCAGTGTTTCTCAACCTTGACAATTTTAAGGCATGTGGACTTAAATGCTGGCTGTAGAATTCTGGGAGTTGAAGTCCACATGCCTTAAAATTGTCAAGGTTGAGAAACACTGAGTTAAAGGCTACCTGTAGCAGCAATATGGGAATGACGAGAGGCTCAAAAGGGAACATGGAAATGGGGCTTCCACTGTGAGCCATGGTGGACTGAAGACGTCTCTGAAAATGAGCAGAGATGATGACGATGGTGTAGAATGAAATACCGGCAAGCAGACTGGTCCTCTGAAGCTCTCTGGAGGAGAGAACCAAAGATCACCCAGGAGTGCTCTGAATGGCAGCTCCTCATGAGGAGACCATAAAACAGCAATCTCCCAAGGGTTTGAGCACCAGAAGCTGAAGCAGATGATATCTTTGCTTTCAGCAGCAGTGGAGCCATTAATAAGGCCACAAGCCAGTTGAACTCACTGTCTTATCACATTTGAAAATGCTTAATTTAACCATTTTATGAGTATTAGAGACTTTCAAAATGGAGAGCTTAATTTGACACCTACTGGGTTTTACTTTCTTTGGATTTAAGAAATTTAAACAGAGACCTAAATTTTAAAATAATATACAATTGACAAAAAGCAAAAAAAAAAAAAAAGGAGGAGGAAGAGGTAATTTAGGAGAGTTTTAAACAGATTGGGAAAGCACAGAGATTTGGAATATTGGGGGTTTTTTTGCTGTAAGGTCTGAAAAACAAGAATATTATTAAAATATACTTGTGAGAAATGACAGAAATGGAATTAAACCCATATTAGGAACTAAGTCTTAATGAAGTTGGTGAATGGACACTAGAGGGAACTAAAGGACCAGGTAGAAAAGAGTTAAAATGGCTAAGGTGGTTACAATCTTACCTTAAAGAATTTTTTGATAATTGGATTGAAATATTAATAGCAAAAAATTCAGAAAGAGCACAGATTCCAATGAATACATTTTAGAAGTTGATGCAAAAAAAATTAAAAACTTTTACCCTGACATAGACAACAAAATTGAGATTACCAAAATGGGAATACAAAAGATAAACCAAAGAAAGGATCTGGAAATGGAACAGTTGCAACAAGAGGTCCTGGATGATGGCTCTTTATGGGAGCTACAAAGTAGACAGGTGAAAGCTTTGAAGACTCCTCTTGAACCCCAAAGACTGTTGAAAGATTAAAGCCAGATTTCATTAGAATGATTTAAAGATCAAGATTGTGAAGAACAAAAAGAAAGAATATATAGTTGAACTATTTAATCAGGGATGAGTTATTTCTGGCAACTCCTAAAATACTTTTTGTTGAACCAGGACTGAAAAGGTGATAATTTCTGGCTTGCATATAGATAACAGTTAGGTAATGGGGAGAAGATACAGTAGTCTAGTTGAGTTGAGTTCATCTTAGCTTTTACTGTGCTTAAACACTTCAATAAAATTGTATTTTTTAAAAAGCAATATGGAAAACAGGGATAAACTGGGGAAAAGGAAAAGGGAAGAAATGTAAGTACACATGGCTCTAGAAGATCGTTTATGACTGACATATTTAGATGGGGAATTGCTGACAAGGTATGTGCTGCTGTTAAATTGAGAAAAAAGAAAAATCAGTATTGTATAAATGAGGCATCAAAGAAATGAATCAAAGAATCCCCTAGGATTCAATTGGATTGAAATGGATGGCTATAGAAATAAATAAATAAATAAATAAATAAATTCAGCATTAAAGGTGTCTGCAGGTAATATTGTTATTAAAATCTGAAACAATAACAATTATTTTTATATATGAGTCCTGGATTAGATTAGTTTGGGCAAAAGACATGAGCATCTGATTAAATAGGATCCCTCACAATTCAAGCATTAGTTCATGTCCCTCTAACTCAGTAACCCAGAACTTAGAAAAATACTTTGCCTATTCAAGCATTCTATAAATTTTCTAAATAAAATTAAATTCTGAAAAACAAGTCTGATCACAGCAGCAAAATTTATGGGAGTGCATACATTAGGTTGTATGATTTATTGCTCTGCATGCCTATAATTATTCTTTCTTGTTTGTAATATTGTTCCCATATTGTTTTCAGTGTTGCTTGTCACCCAGAGTTGCTGTGGAGTTGTGCAGTGTTATAAATTTTAGAAGTAAATAAAATAAAATACTTTAGAGAAAAAACATCATTTCAGTTAAATCACTGGTAGAAGTCAGCAGGCTTAATCAGATTGTTCCTATTTTCTGAACATGGTTAAACTGGGAGCAGGAACAGCTGTACAAAGCCCACAATGTACAACTTATGAGATTTGCAGCAAAGCCTGTGACAAATTAATTAATTGCTGTACAAGTGCAGATCCTTGTAAAGGTATTATTGTTGACTGATACTTATTTTATAGCCTGTAGTAATAATCATCAATATATTCTTGTGACTCTATTTCACTGGGCTGTAGAAGCTCTAAGATATTATAATCTAATATTAGGAAAGTAAATAAAAATATTCAATATTAATTTTTTCTTGTATTACCATCCAACACAATTTACCAAATTCCGCGGATTACAAGGCATTGATTTTATTTTAATACTTTTAATATATATATATATTTACTGCTTTCCTTGGTATAGAAAAATGGAATAATGTTGCTATCTTTTGACCGGTGCTATTAAGAGTCATTTAATTGTTAAGAACTCTGATCTGAACTTTTAAATTATAATCTTGTTTCTATTCTATGATATCAATTTTTAACACCAAATTTTAGCACATTATCAATATGAACAAGGGGAAATATGAGTCTGCTATTTTTAGGCATTGTTCCCAACTAGCTACCAGTAGCATTTTCTTCCTAACTTTAATGTTTTCAATTTGGTCTCAAGATTGCAAATTGAAATAAAAATCTTTCTTTTCACACATCTCCCTTTTCTATTTGAGTTTATTTCCAAAAGTTTTATAAGGCTAATGGTTTTGCTGATGCATTCTACTTTATGTCAAAAAAACTTCCTAACGTTCTGGTCTTTTGCTATGCTCACCATATTCTACGAGTGGATCTGGTTAAAATATAATTTTGCTCTGTAATAATGAATAGCTGGGGGAAAGGGTCATTTTTTTTTCATACTTGCAAAAGATCATCTATCACAGCAAGTATGCTTTAACCTTCTATATTTCAGATAAAATGCCTAGACATAATAAGGCAATACGCTCCACTGGGAAGAAAACAAAGTATTCTGAAACCACTAGAATCATTAAGAATTTGAATAAAGAAACCATTTACAAGTTAAGAAATAATGTGTTTTGCTTTCTATAAAGTTTTTTCAGAACCACTTTGAAATTATTTCAAGATAATGTGTACTGTTCTAAGAGCATCATTTTGCATACTGCATGATGTTATGGGATCTAATTTAAGCAATTCTGGTACAAGTCAGAGAAAAGAACCAGCTCAACATCATGTATAATAAGGGACTACACAATACCGGATTTTTTTGAACAGGGAAGTAACTGCAACCATGTTTCAAATTAATTGGTATTATGCACTAGGCAACAGAGGAAATTCATTTTAAAAGGCAGGAACGTATAGTATTTTAATGACATAAAATAGTTTTATTGGGACATCAGTCATCAGAAACCCCACAATACAGGCAAGTCTCTTCTAGATCTGCAATGTATACAAGTTAGCTACACAAATGAGATCCTAGTTCCAGTTTCCAAAGTCAAGATTGTATTTGTGATTAATTAATTATGCTTTTCTTCTTTCCTCTCCTTCTACAATAGTTGTCTCAGAGCATTGAGGACATTTTTTTCTAACTTGATGCCCTCCTGGTCATCTTTGATTGGAACTCCATGTTAATCTGCAACTCCTACAGAACCAAGTGATTCAACTGATTGAAACCCAGCACATCTGGAAAGCACTACATTGGATAAGGCTTTTTCATGATAGTCCACATTGGGAAGAACCCCTTATGGCAGGCATGTCAAACTCGCAACGTCACATGATGTCGTGCGATGTATCGGAGCTTTTTCGCCATTGCCGCAATGGGGTGGGCGTGGCTCCGGTATGATGAAACCGGCCCGCCAGCCGGCAGTTTGACACCCCTGCCTTATGATTAAAGACCTTGCTGCATTAATATGTAAGTAAATAAGGCAAGACACTGTGTTATTTTAACAAACTTTTCCCAGAGTATGTCTAAAGGAAAGAGAACATTCACCTCCTTAGCTGAGGTGAATGTTCTCTTTCCTTTAGGAATTAAGGAATTAATTTTACAATTTCTTGAATGTCAAGAATAGAAGAAGGATGTTATGGAATGTGTAGAAGGCAAAGTGAAGAAATCTTACCATCACTAGCAGGAGGGAAGCCCCTATCTTCCTAATTTTTCCCCAGAAACAAAATGAAACATTCTTCTTAAATATTTGTCACTAGCAATTTATTCCCAATAGTAATAAAAATAAATACATTTAAATAAATAAATAAGTGCAGTACCAAAAAAAATCATGAACGGCACTTAGAAAATTGTTGTATTGTCAAAATTTCCATCTGTCAATTGCAAAAGACCACACTGCCTGAATTCACACATATACTATATAGATACATTATAATATCCACTATTCCAGCAGTGTACCTAATGACTGGAATTGCCCAGCTGTTAATTGCCTTGAAGGTATTACCTTCACTAAGCTAGAACTTTGATTTTTTTGTCATTTTCATGATGTATTCACTTCTGTTTGATGTTGTCTTTATTATCTCTTCACAATAATGTGAAGTCACAGCTGCCAGTTCTTTAGCTGGTGCTGGCCTTCATACACAAGAACTAGGATGTTGTAATAGCATCCTTCTTTCCATCTTGTTTTATACATACATTATCAAGGGAAGATTAAATTCAGAAAGGATTTTTTGTATGTATGTCTTCAAGTCAGTTTTTGACTTCTGGAAATTATCTGGACAAGTCCCTGCAGTTTTCTTTGCAAGATTTCAGAAGTTACCTCCAACCTCCTAGTGTTGAGAGTGCGTGACTGGCCCAAGGTCATTCAGAAAAGTTTACTGGAGCATATTTCTTCCTTATAAGAGCATTACTGCAAGTCCCTGACATTTTTTCTTCTTCTTTTTCCTCCCTTCCTCAAAAATATAAATCAGAGAGTCTTCTTTGCTGTCCCCTCTGGATTCTGGCTCAGCTCACTGTGGTGAGAGTTGCTTGGCCTCAAATTACACGGCTTACACTGCTTTCTACACTGGCTTCTTAATACCACTGTGTTTTTAGCTCTTTTTTCCTTCTATATATCCTCCCTCCCCTCCCCTCCCTTTCTTCTCTGCTGCTCACTTCTAGGGGCTACATTCTTTTAGTCTGATCCATCTTTTCAACTGATGCTTCTTTTTATTCCTTTCTTCTCTCCCCCCCCCCCTCAAACTAGTTCTTAGTTTTTTGGTGGTACTTTTACAGACTCAATTATTTCAATTTTGAAAGAATTAGAGAAGATCAGAAAGTATCAGGATTTCAAAATCAAAGTTGAAAAATAGGTCTTCCTGAAAGGAGTTCCCTAGCTGTAGTTTCAGAGAACCCTTTATATGGAAATGCCAGAGACCGAGCCTTGGAACTTAGCATTTTGGGTGGATTCCATATCTCTGTCAACATTATTAATGAGCACAAAAAATATACTGATCCAAAAAGGTTTAATTCTCAGACAGGTCTAAGGGGATCAAATCATAACCACAGGTATGTAGCTACAAGTATGTACACTAGAGACCCCCAACAGTGAGATGCAAATTCTGAATTTGCATAAAGCTGCTTTAAAAACTTTTAGCATAGGAAATGTGGCAGATTGCCCAAAGGAGAAATTAAGTATCTATAATATTTCACACAAAACTTTAAATGACATAGAAATATAGAATATGTTGCGACATTAGCACTGCTTAGAATTAAATCTTCATAAGCCTGTAATTAATAAAACAGTGATGATGTCTTTCTGGAACCTCATAATAACATAGACCTTGGAGTAAGTACTCTTTCTATCCAAATGTGTTTGATTACATGACCCTTATAAGTTATGGATTAAAAGAGATAATAAACCATTTTTATTGCCAACTTCCATCTGATTAGGTAATCTATCAAATTTTACTACCTAATTCAGTTGTTCAGATTTTTTTTTATTATAGCCTTCTCTTTACTTGATAATTATAAATATGTATAGATTTCCCCACCCCAACATAATTTTTTGTGAAACTTTCTTAGGACACAATGTTTATTTTTCAAGTTAATAGTGCTAAATTTGAAGATTGTGCCTCCAACTACTGAAAAGTCTGGACAAAAACCTAATTAGAAGAGGCATCTTCCAGGGTTATTCATTTCACCCTTATTATGATCCCACTTTCAGTGATTTTGAAGAAAACATATCTTGGCTATCAAACAGCTAATAATAATAAAATAAAATAAAATAATAAAATCTCATACTTGCTTTATATGGATGATCTGAAGTTTTGTGGAAAATCAGAAATTGAAATCCATTCATTGGTAAATATTATAAGAAACCATCAGGATGTAGCTTGCAAAACTGGGCATTTTACAGTTGGATAATAGGTATAGACAAATTGGATGTATTCTTTACTAATCATATTTTTAAAGAGTGAGAACATTACTAAAGACAGTGGAAACATCATCAAAGTCTGGGCCATATCTGTGAGACAATAAACTTCTGGAATTATTAACTGGACACAGCTAAACTGGGCAATTTGAACCAAAAAAGAAGAAAACTGGTATTTATTCATTATAGATTATATCCCTGTAGTGATATTGATATATTATTGTATATCTGCCCCACAGAAATAGAGACAGAAGTTTACTTCAAATCAAACAAACTGTCAAAAAAAGGAAAGAATGCATTGGCTGGTTATGTAAAAGACAGTAAAGAACAAGCAATGAAGCTGGAACTTGTTGAATGTGCAGGAAACAAAATATGAATATCAAAATAATTATAATAAAAGCACTACCAGAGTGCTGGCAAGGAAAAGCATTACATGATCTATTTCTACAAAAGATCAAGGGGAAAGTAGATAAAGATAAAACCTGGCAATGGCAATGGCTTACAACTAGAACATTAAAAAAAGAAACTGAAGGTTTGATTTTGACTGCTCAAGAGCAAACTACTCAGACTAATGCAATCAAGGCCGGAATTGAAAAACGTTCAAATGGTTCAAAGTATAAACCGTGCAAAGAAGCAGTAAATCATATACTCAGCTTGTGAAAGAAACTGATTATAAGCAATTATATAAGACAATTGCCAAAATGATTCAGTGGAACAACTGTAAAAATTATCATTTGCCAGTTATAAAAATTGGTGGGAATTTATAGTTGAAAAAGTGGTGAAAATGAGTTAAAATATTGTGGAATTTCTGAATATAAACTTGATAAAATTCTTGGCTCATAACACAGATTTTGTTGTGGTTGGGTTATTAATATGGCAATGTGAACGAAGAATTGGAGAAGATCAGATAGTATCAGGATTTCAAAATCAAAGTTGAAAAATTATAATCTAGACTGGCAGTGGTGATCCAGTGGTTATCAGTACATTGGGTACTGTATCAAAAAATCTTGGCAGGCATTTAGAAAATCTGTGCATTGACAAAATTTCCATCTGTCAATTACAAAAGGTCAAACATTTACTATGCTGATATATTACAATATCCTAAGTTCTTGGGAAGAACTTGACGCAAATGAAGGTGAACATGAGATAAGGAACTGGCACCTGAGATTCCATGTTGCTATGTATAATAATAAATGAGCATTTTAAACAAAACAGGTTAGGCAATTTTTAAAAAATGTATAACAAAATTGATTTAAACATTGTCTCAAACAGTCTACGAAAACAATTTTAGGCTGTTACGTGTTTTGTCTTATGGGCTAAATTTCATAAAAAGTCTGTTTCCAAGTATCTGAATCAGCTGTTTGTTCACTGAGGCAGAACAATTAAATCTGTACAGTCAAAACACTTTTGAGCAATTTCACAAACCTTGTATCCCGATTTGCAATCCCGATATGTGCTCCCAAATATTACCTTTTCATAGGCAATGTTTCTCAGCTTGTATATTTTGAAAAAATGAAAAAAAAAATATTGCTTTTCAGGGAGACTAAATGAATTTCTTCTGCATTCCTATTTCAGGATGGTTGGAAGTACCTGGTTGCTTGTTCCATGCCAGAAAGTAGAAAGTGAGCAAATTACTGAGATTCAAGAACTCATCAAAACTATACTAAGCCTATAATCATAATGACTTGAAATCAAGGAAAAATTATTTATAGAGGGATTATTTACATTATGATATCAAAGTGTTTATAATATTAAGTTATATATTAATCTCACTTTAATGGTTAGAATTCTGCAAGATGTCTCTCAGCAGTTGAATTCTGCTGTGGTTTTTCAATAAACAAAGCCTCTTCTATATTAGCAGCTGAGATGAACAAAGAGGAAGAGATTTCTCAAAGCACAGCACCCCTCATGGTACCTAGTCATATGAATCTGTACTATACTGCCTTACATGACCACATACTGGTCACATGACCATGGAAATGTCTTTGGACAACGCTGGCTCCCTCAGCTAAGAAACAAGAGATGAGCATCACCCCCTCCCGGAAGGGGAAACCTTTACCGTTACCTTTTATATCTGTTTCTGTTGCAAAATAATCCCTTTGTCCTGTGATTCAGTGTTTAAGTGAGCTGTAGTATTTCTTCACTTTTGAGTATTTCATTTAGCAGCCCCAGAGATCTCTTTCATTGCTGTTTTCTGGCAAAACAACAATCATTGAATAAGCTGCATTTGGACTTACAACCACGTGATTCGTTTAATCATCGCGGTGACTTAACAACTAACAACTGTGGTAAAAATGATTGTAAAACTGAGTTCAGTCATATGGTGACCTGACTCACAACCACAATGTCTTACGACCAAAACTGCAGGGTTGCTTGTGGTTGAAAGGCAAGGATTACCTATATCATTACCTGATTCATGAGAAAGGGTGATAGTATGCAACTGTTACTAAAATCATC
Source organism: Protobothrops mucrosquamatus (assembly GCF_001527695.2). Lineage (NCBI taxonomy): Eukaryota > Metazoa > Chordata > Lepidosauria > Squamata > Viperidae > Protobothrops > Protobothrops mucrosquamatus. The sequence continues at coordinate 504,571 of NW_015386153.1, read as the reverse complement.
CAGTTTTTCCTAAAAGCTAAGTTTATTCAATAAGCTTTACGTTATCTATCCAAGCACATTTCATGCTTCATGTTTGTTTCACTAAATTATTAAATTAAATCCATTATGTTTCATTTACATTGCTTTCCAGTATCTGAACAAATTATTTGATTTTTTTTCTTGCTTGATGTTTCTTTTAGTTTACTGCTTCTGTCATGCAACTTGTAGAAATATTGGAAGCCAGAAGCTTAGGTCATGCCACATATCACTGGAATATGTAGAATGAGGCTTCCAGCTTCTATTAATGAATACATCTGCTATAAATATTTTTAAAAATCTATATCTGAACACATTAAATTTGCAACAAACATTATAGCCTGTCCATTCACTAAGAATAATGTATCTCCAGTCACCAAGTTTGTAGCCTCATTTCCTCCCCATCCCCCCAAAAAATTACTTACAATAATTAATTTGGTGCATGAGCAAAACAATTTCTTCAGTTTTCTTGCTTTTATTTTCCCCCCTCAAGCTCCAACTGAGGTAAGAAACTTCAGTTCAAAGAAGGCTTGCTTTAAAAGATGGTCAATTTACATTCTCATCATCATTTCTAAAAAACAAAATTGCCCATACCCCATACCCCCATCAAGTCAACACTGATTCAAAGGAAGGAAAAAGAAAAGTTACACACTCTAAAACGTAATTTGTATGTCCTAACTCAAACAGGCCAACTTTGGGACAGACTCATATTTGGAATTTTGAGAGCATGTAATTGACATACTCACAAAATACTGCTATTGGACATCTGCCTATTCACAAAATGGCTATCATGAAAGGCATCATCAGTCACAGAGCATCCATTAACTAGCTCTCCAGGATATTCTCTACCATCTTAATAAGGCCTTTATGGACCCAAAGGCATTCTTCCATGCAAGCATGATACTAAAGCCTGGCGTTTTATAGCAGGCCTGCTTCTTAATTTGCTTTCATTAAAAGAATATTTAAAGTCAGGAGGACCCTGAAGAAACCACTGGGTTTGTCTGAGGACATGCTGGTGCCCACATGTTGCTCATCCCTAATACATGTTTCATTTCAAGTTTGAAACCTTCCACTGGAACAAAACTTAAAATAATAATAATCTGAATATCTCAGCCATAGGACCGCTCTCTTGTTTTTCAACTCCACAAGACTAGATAGGGTGGTAATCTGTGTCAACTGCTAACCACCAACCAAATGGCAAGTAACTGGTTAAGGATGTTTATTATTTAAATATTAAAATAAATTATTCTATGAAACCACAGGGATGTAGCCTCACTCCTATCAATTTGAATATCTGTTTAGACTAAAATACTTCTCAATAGGAAAAAAACCCAGACAGGAGTCTTTTCAAATGCTTTAAATATACATGTCAATAACCCTCTGCCTACAGGACAAAACTCTCCCCAATGCACCCCTCCGCCCACGTGAATTTGAACTGCCCCATAGCAATATTTTTTAAAATAAGCATACTAATTTCCCAGAAAAACTGGCAGACTATTGCTACAAAAATCCTAACAAATACTAAATGACAGCATGAACTTTCAAAAAGCAGGAACTCTTTGCTACCACCCAGGGATTGTTCAGAGTTTTCAACCTAGCCATAGTACTCTAGGCATGGTAAGAATGGTGGATAATCTTCTTACTGGCTATTATGCTTCTTTTCTCTCAATAGCCCTTGCCCACATCATGGTCTACATTAGTATATCAGTTGCTGTAAGCTGATTATTTTGCTGCTATGACTTTAAAAATGATGAAAAAAGCAATCACTTTATGAGTCACTAGACAACAACTCAACTATGTCAGTTGGAACACTTGAAATACTCAGCCTAATGCCTTTTGAAAAAAAATTATTTATTCAATTTATATAGCTACTCATCTCCAACATTTGACTCTGAGCAGCTAACAGAAAATAAAAACATCCCACACAAAAAAACAATACATGACAAATATAGCAGCTAAGATAAAATCAATTAACACCATCAATATAACCAGAATATGGGCTCAACCACACCAACTGATTTCCCAAGCTCAACCACATTTGTTTTAAGGCCTTATAAAAAGGCTTGGAACAGACAGATCCAATAGCAGAAAGATGGTCCTGCAAGTCAGGGCTTTTCAACCAGTGGTACGCGTACCACTTGTGGTACATTAACAAGTGGCAGGTGATATGCAGCCCTGCCTAGCCAAGTGTAGTGGGGGAGGGAAAGAGCCAGCGCAGGCAAGGACTTACTGTGAGAGAGTCCTCTGGAGCTGCAGAGTGGCTGGGGCAAGGCAAAGACCCCAGGTTCACTTCTGGCTCACCCTCCCCCATGAGAAAGGAGGAGGGGGGGCAGAGACAGGAGAGGCTATAAAAGGAGGCAGTTTGGGCGGGAGAGGGAGAGACAGAAAAAGAAGCAGTCTTGGGAGGAGGTGGAGTCAGCTCTAGCTGCACTGAAGGAGGAGGGGGGGAGAGGAGAGGAGATCAAGCAGGCTGGCCAGCCATGAGCTGATCTACAACTGCTGTGGCAGCCACCTGTGCTGGCAGCAACAAACAGGCAAGAATTGCAGCAGGGGAGGGGTTGCCCTCCACGAGGAATGAAGAAAGGTAGCATCAACTGGAGGTGAGACATGGAGAGAGGGAGATGGGAGAGTGGAAGGATTCTTATGTGCTTTTGTGACTTTGAAGTTCTGGGATTTGTGCAATGAGGGCTTTGTGTTCTTAAGGAGTGTTTGGCAATTTCTATTTGGCTGATGGCTGATGTCTCCTGTTAGCTTCTGTTGCTCTGCCATTGTTAGCTAAGTTTTGCTGCAAGGGATTTTGAAGTATTTTTCTCCTGAATGGATTTTGCCTGTAGCATTCCTTTACTTATGAATGGAGCCATTTGGGGAGGCTGCCTTAGCCGGCAGCCAATACTTACTACATTTTTTTTCTTCCTTAAGTGCCGACTGAGCTCCTTAACTTTCCTTTCTAGCCAGTAGCTAATTCTTAAAGGGGAATGTGCCTTTTTAAGCTAGTTCACTCAGCAGCTTGTCTTTTCTGTGTCTGGAGGCTTTTCCTTGTTTGATGAATATATGGAAGAGGGAAAATATAGGGGGTTTAAATTCTTCCTTTAGAAGGAGGTGGGCATGAGAAAGAGGGAGGCAGGGAAGGAAGGAAGGAGGGAGGGAAGTCCCGCCTTAGCACTTGGCCACCAGCAGCCCTGCCATTGACTTTGCTTGTCAAAAGGTTGCAAAAGGAGATCACATGACCCTGGAACACTGTGACCATCATAAATATGAATCAGTTGCCAAGCATCCAAATATAAATCACATGACCATGGGCATGCTGCAATGGTCATAAGTGTGAAAAATGGTCATAAGTCATTTCAGTGCAATTGCAACTTTGAACAGGTTTTTTGTTTTTTTTGGTCATCAAGTTTTTGACACCTTGCTAGGTGGTACTCAAATATTGCCATATCCTAAAAGTGGTACAGTTGGTGAAAAGGTTGAAAAGCCCTGCTGTAAGTGACCTGGTCTCATTCCATGTTTGATATTATATCTGGAACAAAACTGTTTTCTTTCAGTCATCTGAATACTCAAAACTGCCATTGATATTGGAACACATTCATATTTCCTCGACACCAGAATCCTTCCTACATCTGATGTGTTAACTACATGTATCCAGGATTTAAAATCCTCCCTTTTTCACTCCCTTCAAAGAAAAGATTCTTTGTGTGCCATCTATTTTCTGTGTGCTACTTAGAGCAGGGGTCTCCAACCCACGGCCTACTATTGGGCCGTGGCCTGTTCAGAACCAGTCTGTGTGGGTGGCAGGCTGGCATGCATATGCCCAAATCAACTTGTGCGAGTGGCGGGCCGGCGCATGTGGGTCAGTTCTCCTTTCCCCCAGGTGGACCGCTAAGCCGCAAAGGTTGGGGACTGCTGACTTAAAGGAATGAGCAGCAATAGAGAAGATGTTCAGTGTGTAAGAAGTTCACAGGATGATGCTTAGCCATTCTTTGAATGAATGGCATGTCTATGCCAAAAATGACAAGAACTATTTTGTTCTAAGAAATTTGATTGTTTCTCTGAGTACCTTTGTCATTATCAGGAGAAAAATTCCACCAATTCCCTTCAAGTTTATTTATCAAATTTATTTATCAAATTTATATGCTGCTCATCCAGTGGTGCAAAGCAACATTGAATGCTTTACACCTTTTTCCAGATATTGTTTGTCATTTCCAGATATTGTTTGTCTTTGAATGGTTCTGCAGTTGTTAGTGTATGTATTATATAAATACATTTTGCCCTGAGTTGTTATCATGTATTTCAAATAAGACTATGCCCCACGACCGAAAGCTTATGAGACTATCTATTCCTAGCACTTACTAAACCAAAATACATCAAATTCTACTTTAACATGCTAAAACTCCATGATCTACCTCTAAAGAAATCAAAGCGTTAGTTTCACTTACTGGTCTAGTCATTGTCTAGTTCCAGTTCAAGAATTACATTAGCAATCCTAGCAAGGAAAAGTATCCATCCAATTTATGATGATGGAAACTTTCGTAATCTAGACTCCATACATTCATATGCACTCCATGCATCTGATTTAGTGAACTGCAATCCATTAAAGCTTATGCCATCATAAATGTGTTTCTGGATGATTTTGCTTTAATGTAGATTTACAGGCTACTCTTTTGAAATTCCAGCAAGGCTTACTTAAAATAGAATATATGGAGGCTGAAAATAGGGATCTATGACAAACGATATTGCCACAAATCAATGAACTAAAACGAAACCATTAGATTCAATCAAATTCAATTCAATTCAATCAATCTTTTTTGGCCCCCAAAACCTCTTTGACTTGGCCTGTCCCTTAATGTTGGTATCATACTATACCAGCATTGTTGGGGAATGGAATAGCGTATCTTCATCTAAAAAAGTGCCATGCTGCTATTGTAAATAGAATATACCTCTTAATGTTATGCAAACATTGATATTTAGGAAACTTACAAGGACTGAAGTGTACCACTGGGTTGTTTGAAATATGGAATACATTTTTACTTAACCAGATTTAAGCAAAAAATAATTTGCATAAACATAAATGCACTGGAGGGGAAAGCTAATTGACAAGCTAATTGACAAGTGTTAATAGCTGCAAGTTTTCAAATATAGTTTGTTCTCCTGGCATAACTTTCCATCTTTTTTTTTCAGATACCATCTGATACATTTTAGGACTTCCCTATAGCAATAGCAATAGCACTTAGACTTATATACCGCTTCGCAGTGCTTTACAACCCTCTCTAAGTGGTTTACGGAATCAGCATATTGCCCCCAATCTGGGTCCTCATTTTACCGACCTCAGAAGGATGGAAGGCTGAGTCAACCTTGAACCGGTGAGAATCGAACTGCTGAACAGCTCCCAGTCTGCAATCAGCAGAATTAGTCTGCAATATTGCTTTCTAAACACGGCTCTTTCAAAGACTAACATACTCAGGTTGTACAGTATTATATAAGATTGGATGTTTGCATGTATTTTTGAACATCTAATGCTATTTCCAGACCCACAAAAACAATTTAAACCACATGAGCTTTCCTGGATAGAATGAAAAAGTGCTCCCGAGCATTATTTAGAAAGAAGTTTATGTCATATAAATAAAAAAATAAAAGTGAGGAAATGTTCTGGTTCTAAGGTTTCATGCTTCATTTTCACCAAACAAAGTTTGGATTACTGCAGTTTTATGCAGAGTAAGTTGGATAGAATTAGAGTCTCAGGAAGAAAATAGTCAAATATCTTCTTTTTTAATCGTTTTTTTTTTTTACAAAATGGAGCAGCTTGAGACCTATTTGAGCAGTTCCTATTATTGATTATATGAACCATAAACCGGCTTTGATTTCCAGTACACAGAGGACTCATAACATAGCTGTTAGTCACAGTACAACAAATTTTACTGGCCGATAAGCAGTGACTTTAGCGTACTACAAGAGCAGCACTCTGATAACTCTACTCTTTTACTATATGTCAGAAGAGAATTAACTATCAGGAGACAACTATTTGCCAAAGTGGGGCAGGCTTATCATGTAATCTCACCATCCTCATCAATCTGTTTCACTTCAATCAGCCCTATTGACAGCTCAGTAATACAAAGCAAGGGATCCAGAAGTGCAGTTCTTTTAGCCTCCACAGCTTAGGATAACAATAAATAAGAAGTGGACAAAAGTGCTATTTTTAGTAAGCTAACCACTTTTTTAAAAAAAAATAGTTGCAAGCACTGGAATTTATTATAGATTTTTGTCAGATTAATTAACTGAAAATAGGGAAAAAAGGAAAGAGAAAAGTGTGACTAGTGTTATGGGCCATTGCTACCCCAATTGTGTTCTTGGTAAATTGCAATTCTTCTCTCCCCTTATCCATTGCTTTCAGAATGAAGAACAGCTGAAGAATTTGCAATCATTTAATTTTTTTGTTATGTAGAATTTGCAATCATGTACTGTACTGCCACAATCTGAATCCCCCCGCCCCTCCCAAATGTCTACACGCACATACACAGCTAAACATGTTGTCATTTCTGAAGCAAGATTCCAAGTTCTGTCTCTGAAATGCTTTGGGGAGAAACAGAATGAGCTTCAGGGAAGATACTTCCTCCCATTGCCCCAAATCAATAATCAATAGGCAAAGGATAACAGTTTGTCTTCTTTAATTTCTCTCTTCTGCTTCAGATCACTTTTTATCAATGATGCAAGATTCCAAATTTAGGAACTATTACAATATATGATGGTTTCTCCCACAGGGTATTTAAATAAAAAAAAAAAATCACTTCTTTTCAGACACTGCTTCACTAAAGAGGTCTGTCTCATTTTTCACCAATTTTCAGCTTACTTTATCAAACTCCCTCTAGCCTAATGCATAATTTTCTATCTTCAAATGCATCATCCAGTTCTCTTTCAATAATTTACTATCTATAAGAAATGCTTTACAATGTACAGGCTCTCAGGTGATGTCAGGCTCCCTGGACCAAGACTCAGCAATAAATCTCCCACCCACCCCTCTTTACATGGCTTAAATCAGCTATTAGGTTGAAACTCAGCAGAAGTCTCTCAGATTCTTAATGTGACACAGCCTGATAAGATTTCTTATTGTAAGATAGCAGGCATATTAAACAACTGGATGTCCTCTCTGACTGTATGAGGATGCAATTCACTAAGAATCCTATGGCAATTTAACCTGTGGCTTCTTCTTCCTGTCTTTCCTACATTTCTAAAGACTCTTTGTCTTGTGCTTTTCAGTCCTTAAACTGAGTGGTTGTTGGTTGTGTTAACCCTGCCCCAACAATTTCTAGCTCTTTCATAAGTGCTAGACTGAGATGCTACTCCCTTAGAAAGCCCACAAACACATTGCTTGAGTGTTATACTTCCATGCCAAGACTGATTGATTGGTTGCTGTTATCACTTATATGTAATAGAAAACCTACACGTATCCCCTCAGATGCACATATGCTGTCAATCATGTGCATTAAATAATTCAACTTTATTTATTTTGGCTATAAAGAAAACCTCACAGAAGGGGACCAGCCAAGACTCACTACTTTATCCTAGTTTCTCAAGAGCATCTCTAAAAATATCTCTAGAAAACTAGGGGCTCTGCTGTATGGAGTGGGACATGGAAGAATTGGGGAATCCTTGATAATGAGGCAGAAACATCTCCAGAAACAATCTGTCCATGGAAGCTGCCTTGGCTCCATTTTCATTTGTATTGTCAATGCTACAGTGCACTTTATTCAGGACCATACTGTTAGACAAGGTGAAATAAGGAATGCATGTAATCTGGGTGTTTTATCAATGGCAGCATGTAGCAAATTGTTTGTATTACCCTACTTTTACTACTGATGCAACTATTTCAAATTCAAATGTATGTAAACTGCATTTATTAATATTCAATAGCACAGGAGTTGGAAGACTTCCCTATATCAATCTTCTCTCCAAAAATAAACAAATGATTTGTATGATGTTAATCATCCACTTTCATAAACAAATGATTTGTAGAATGTTAACCACCCTATGGCATATTAGTAAATGAATCAGTGCTACAAAACTCACATACACAAAATTTCAATTTAAAATAAATTAATTTATCGTAGTTGACATCACTTGTGGTCTTTGTTTGCAATCTGTTGTTTTTGTACTAATACATTTATAACCTTTAATTTGCACCAAGGTTGAACTAATACATCAAATCCTTGTGTTTAATGCATTGCTTTGATGAAATAATGTTGTAACATTTATAATGTGACTCCATTAGCCAATACAACATATCTGGAGATTTTTTTTAATCATAAAGAAAATGGCTTATGATATTCAGCTTCTGTTAATTATCTTGTAATATATTTTCTGTCACTTAATATCATCTGAAGGGAATTCCAGTAAAAAGATACTATTCATTACCTTTCATCTTCCTTACCAGCAAGAGTTCTAAATGTGCTTCTTAGAAAGATTTTATAATCTTGAATGAGATCTTAATCTAGACAGATCTTGGATGTGTGTGAGTACACATACTTGATGGGGTATGGGTAACAGTATGTTGGCTTGCAAGGTGCAATGATATGCCTGCATAAAATTTTTATTGCACTTCTGACGTTCTGACTAAAATGTGCCAAAACTGACTTGGTACTGTTCTTAGTTTTGGCTGCATCTGGTAGGGGTATAACTAAGAAAGGTGAGCTAATTTACACCTTATCTATATTATCAAAAATATTAATTAACCATGTCTATGATGGGCACATCATGGTATATGAAAGACCGTGACTTGGAATATAAAAGGATAAAATGATAAAGAGCATGAATTAACAAATGAAATGAAATAAATTATGTTGTGTGCTTGTGAAACTAAGAGAAAGGGAAACTGTGATAGACAATACGAATGAGGATCAATTGCAAAATAAATAAATGAAGGGGAAATGAGTGAGACAAGAGGAGGAGGAAAATTGAAAAAGTAGTTTTTAGATGGAGAGGAGATCCTGAAAAAGAGAAGGTAATAAATTTAAAGAAGCAAAATTAAAAAAAGAAGCATGTATAATTTTCAAGGACAGCAAATAGAGGGAGGTACATGAACGATGATGGCATAAACTAAAGTTAGCTATGCTTCTTTTTCTTATTTTATGTATTTAATTTTTTGGCTCACTAATTTTTACTTTTCTAAGAACTCAGCATAATATTGAGATATATATTTGGAATATGGTAAAATGTATATATGTTGCGTATGTGCGTGTATACATACTCATAAATTGAAGTGACAGGCTTGGAAGCAGGCAACCTGAATTGAATTCATCCAAAAAACAATAAGCAGTCTTGGTCAGGTCATGCTATGTGAAATCCCTAGTCATCAGCTACACAATGGGATGCATATTAAATATCATAACTAATATGATCATAAGGATGATGCCAAGGTTTTTGAAATGTGCCACGAACAGTAAGACAATAAATACCTTTTTATTAAAAAAAAAAGAGTATTATCAATGTAGCTCAGAGGGAATGAAGCGATTAAACTGGGATTAGGAAACATATGGACCTGCAGATACTGGACAACATTTCTAATTCTTTTCTACTAGAGCAGCAATCAACAAAAGAAAAAAAAGGAAAAATAATACCCTATGAAACCTAACTTTAGTCCCTCTGTGAACTGTAAGATGAGAAGAAAAATTTAAAGGATGGATTGCACATAAGATCAAATAATTATTCCTAACCACATTATCTCTTCAGATTGATAATAATGGCAATTTAGAATCTTCCCAAAACTAAAAAGATACTGTATAGCAGTCTTGTCCAATTTGCTATTCTCAAAGTGCATAGGATTAACTACCATAAACTTTACTGCAATTGTTATCCTGGTTTGTGACCATAATAAAAAATTGATTTTATTTACTACAACTGAAGAAGACTGCCTAGCCTTGTTTATTAGACTTATTATCGCGTCATTTATTAATGAGCTTTATTGATCTATCTCAGTAGCTTATGACAAAACATATCAAAATTAAATCAGAGGCCTTAAGACCAACTAAATACAGATAAACGTGTATTCAATGTGTATTGTAGAAAGGAAATTAAAAGACTGGGTCCCTAAACACAGTGGAGAAAGAAAAGAGCCAGGGTGGCTACAAGGAAAGCACAATTCATGCAAAAGGAGCCTATATCTTTACACAAATCTCCTTAGATAATATCAATAAGCTGAGAAGGAACCATACTGTGTTGAAAAGAGTCATTCTGTAGCTTAAGCCAAATTGGGCTTTCAGTGTACCAAGAAGTACATTATATTCAGTGGGAAGAAACTACAATGCTTTTAGTTCAAATAAAAATGGGGACGTTTTTAAAAACTTCCAGAGGCCATCTTAGCTTCCAAATTTTGCAGCATTTGGACTAGACCAGGGGTAGGCAACCTTGGCTCTTTTATGACTCGTGGACTTCAACTCCCAGAATTCCTGAGCCAGCTATGCTGGCTCAGGAATTTTGGGAGTTGAAGTCCACGAGTCATAAAAGAGCCAAGGTTGCCTACCCCTGGACTAGACAAATATCTTTTTTTTTTTTTATAAAGTTTTTATTATTTTCATCATAAAAAAGACACAGCACAAGTATTTCACAATATTATATGAAACCCCCCCCCACCCACCCCCCGGACTTCCCAAACCTAATCCCAGGATAATATTCAAATATAAGTAAACAAATATTAATATCCCTAACCCCACAAAGTATATTATTCTACATGAGTAGGTAAAATATATTAAAAAAAAGGAAAAACACGTTAACTAAAAACCTAAATTATATTCCACCACTCTGTACTTCTTTTGAATATAAACAATCCATCTTCTCCATATTAGTAAAAATTGTTCATTTGAGTGATTCTTCAAATAAGCCGAAATCTTTGCCATTTCAGCAAGATACGAAACTTTCAATCTCCAGTCTTCCATTGTAGGTAAGATTTTACTCTTCCAGTTTTGAGCTATCAACAAACGGGCAGCAGTTAAACAATACAACATCAGGTTTGTTTCTTTTACATCCAGATTTTGTGTAATACCTAGGAGAAACAACTGAGGCAGAAAAATAATTCTTCTTTTAAAAATTTGCTGTAAGTTCCACCACAATTTTATCCAGAAAGCCTTAATAACCTTACAAGTCCACCACATATGAAAAAAAGTTGCATCTTGTTGTCCACACCTCCAACACTTAGATTCATAATTCTCATAAATGCGAGACATAGTTGCAGGGTCCATGTGCCATCTATAAAACATTTTATAAAAATTCTCACGTAGATTTTGAGCTTGTGTAAACTTCACATTTCTCACCCATATCAACTCCCAAGTATCCATAGATATTGTTTCTCCTATATTTTGAGCCCATTTAATCATGCAATCTTTAACTAACTCAGTTTCTGAATCCAATTCTAATAAAACATTATATATCCTTCTAATATGTCCTTTAGCACCGTCCCTTACTTGTTTCAAAAAATTCCCATCTTCCATGGAAAGAGTAATCTTTTTATCAGTTCGCCATCTCTCTTGAATTTGTCTATACACAAGCCAAGAAAAGTCTGGATTTTTCTGTTTCAAAACTTCTATTGGTTTCAGGCACCAATTACCACTGCCACTCTGATATAACAAATATTTATACGATGGCGCCTCCATCACCACATATCTAGGTATTGTCAAAAAAATATGTGATGGTATCACCCAAATTGGAAGTTTAACATCAAACTTAAAAAAATACTTCTGCCAAACTCTTAACAAAGCAGCCCTTATTATATGATTTCTAAAAGTTTTATCAATCTTTTTCTGCATAAAAAGATAAGCATGCCACCCAAAGTACAAGTCCCAGCCTTCAACATTCAATATTCTTTTGTTAGACAGGTTAATCCAATCCGTCATCCATGTTAATGCACAAGAATCATAATAAAGTGTTAAATTTGGTGCTTTAAGTCCTCCACGTTCTCTAATATCTTGGATAATCTTGAATCTGACCCTAGCTTTCTTGCCTTCCCAAATAAAACGGTTCAGATCTCTTTGCCATTCTTTCAAGTTAAGTTCATTTTTTAAAATAGGTAGCATCTGAAATAAAAAGAGAAACTTAGGTAAGATGTTCATTTTAATGGCCGCAATACGACCCAGCAAGGAAAACTGCAATTTTTTCCACATTAATAAATCCTTTTGTACTGATTTCCACAGTCTTTCGTAGTTGTTCTGATACAATTTCATGTTAGAGGAAGACAGAAAAATTCCCAGGTACTTAACTTTATTAACCACTTCAAATCCTGATATTTGCGTAAGTTGATTTTTATCTTTAGCCGTCATATTCTTTGTAAGAATTTTAGTCTTGTTAACATTGATTCTAAATCCGGCCACCTTACCATATTGATACAGCTCTTGCAACAAAGATTCCAATGACTCAATTGGTTGAGACAATGTAAAAACTAAGTCATCCGCAAAAGCTTTAAGTTTGTATTCTTTAGCAGAAATCCTTAGGCCTTTAATCATTGAAGATTCTCTAATTCTAGACAACAAAAATTCCAGTGACAATACAAATAATAAAGGAGAAAGTGGACAACCTTGTCTTGTACCCTTTTGTATATCTATAAGCTCTGTCAGGTCTCCATTAATAATTATTTGAGCACACTGTTTTTGATAAATCGCCTTTATAGCTGTTTTAAATTGGTCTCCAAAGTTCATATAGTCCAACATTTTATTTAAGAACTGCCATTCCAATTTATCAAAGGCCTTCTCCGCATCAAGAAAGATAAAAGCCGAAGATATTTGATTATTCTTATCCAAATATTCCAGTAGATTTACAATTTGTCTAATATTGTTCTTCATATACCTTCCAGATATGAAGCCAGTTTGGTCATCATGTATATAGTGTTGCAATATCTGCATCAGTCTATTAGCCAAAATTTTTGCAAAAATTTTATAGTCCACATTCAATAAAGAGATAGGCCTGTAGTCTTTAAGTTCCAAAATTTCTTTATCATCCTTCGGTATCAAAGATATAAAAGCTCTTGTCCAAGACTGTGGTATTTGTTCTCCCAACATAATTCTATTGAATAAAGTTTTTAAAGGTTGTAGCATTACAGCTGACAATGACTTATAATAAATTGCTGTCAAGCCATCTGTGCCAGGGGCTTTACCAGCTTTCAATTGTTTAATTGCTTTTAAGATTTCATCTGTAGTAATCTCTTCATTCATAAGTTTCTGTTGATCCAATGTAAGTTTATATATAGATGAAGATTGTAGGTATTTATCAATATCTTCACTATTTATAGTCTCTGAAGAATATAGATGCGAATAAAATTCAGTAAATGCCTTTTTAATCATATCTTGTTGGTGAATCTCACGATCCTTGACCAAAATTTTAGATATAAGTCTAGCTTTTTGTCTCTTACGTATTTGGTAGGCCAACCATCTCCCCGGTTTATTTGCATTAGCAAATGTATTATGTTTAATATACTTCAAGTTGGTGGCCACCTGATCAGCAATTAACAAGTTAAATTGATCTTTAAGCATTTTAATAGAAGTTTTTAAATTGATATCTGTTGGTCGTTGCAATAGTAATTTTTCTTTAATCCCAATTTCTTTTTCCAAGTTTAATCTATTCTGTATTTGCTTGCGTTTGTGTGCATTATTCATAGCAATTAATATTCCCCTTAGATAAGCTTTGCCAGCATCCCAAACAATATTTATGGGGGTTCCTTTATTCAAATTGAGTTGAAAAAACTCTTCCATAGATTCCTTTAAAGCTTTAACTTTATCCTCATGATTAAACAAATTTTCATTTATTCTCCAAGATTTCCTTTTTCTTTGTTGACCAATCTCTATCCACACCATACTATGATCAGTCAAAGTTCTGGGAAAAATTTTAGTTTTATTACAGTCAGTAAGCAAGTCAGTCGATGTCAAAACAAAATCAATCCTTGAAAAGGACTCATGTCTATGAGAGAAAAAGGTAAAATCACGTTCATTCATATGTTGTGATCTCCAAACATCCACCAGTTCTAAGTCCTCCAACATAGCAAAAAAAGACTTAGGTAGCCTGGAAAGGGTTACATCCTTAGAAGTTGTTTTTTTATCTTTTAATGTGTCAAGAACTCCATTCCAGTCTCCCATAACAATCAAAGAGTTATAATCCATAGCCACAATCTTCTGATGTAATTGTCTATAAAATTGTTTTTGAGCTGAAAGTTGATTAGGGGCATAAACCCCTATTATTAAACACTTTCTTCCATTTAGATTTATTTCCACGAATAAAAATCTTCCTTCTTTATCAGCTTCTTTTAAGATAGGTGAAAGGTGTCTTTTAATATATATTGCAACCCCAGCTCTTTTTTTAAGGCAGATGCAACAAACAAATCTCCAAGCTTAGAGTTCAATAATAATTTTTGATCTTTCGCCACAATGTGAGTCTCTTGTAAACATGTAATGTCATTATTAAAATGTCTTAGGTAATGAAAAACCTTACGTCTTTTATGGGGAACATTAAGTCCACCCACATTCCAGGATATAAGCTTACACATTGGCAGGTTTCAATCCACTGACGATACTTGATGCATAAGACTTAACAAAAACCTTAGGTCAAGCGCCACCTACTGGCTCAGAAATAGCAGGTAATGGACAATCAGCTGTAGGGCTATCAGCTGTAGGGCGGGCTGTCATCTGTCTTTCCTTCTCCTTACGTCTATGGGCTGCGCACGTAATTCTTTGTTCCTTCCCATCAGCTTTTAAACTCCCTTCTACATCCTGAACGGAAGCAGAAGGGAAGTCCACAATCATTTGCTCCGCTGCGTCGATCCTTTGAGATGTGGGTGGGCATTCTGATTGTAAAACAGATGCCTTAAAGTCCTTAGCTTTCTTAATCGAATTAAGTCTGTAGCGTTTACCAGCCAATGTTACAACTATGCCCACCGGTATGTCCCATCTGAAAATTATTTGTCTATTCTTAAGCTCCTGTGTCAGAAAGGCATAGTCTCGGCGCGCTCTGAGTATTTTCGCTGGAATTTCTTTTAAAAGAATAATGTCTTGGTTTAAAATCTTAAATCTTTGTTGGTAGAAGAGCTGCATTATTTCATTTCGTCTCGATTTTCTTGTAAAATAGACCACTATATCTCTTGGCAGATTTTTTTGGCGAGCGATCCAAGAGCTCACCCTAAAAACACGCTCTATTTCCAAATAAATTTCCTGGCCACAAGACAACGCATCCCCAAGTGCGTCTGAAATTACCTGTCTTAAATTCTCCTTTGGGTCCTCAGCCAACCCACGGATCCGAATTGCAAACTCCATATCACGAAATTGAGCAATCAACACATCACCCTTAACGTTTTCCAGACTCTCCTCTACAAGTTCAAGTCTATGGTCACTTGCTTCTGCTCTTTGTTCATTCTCTTCCACCCTTTCTGCTACCGCGTCTACATAGTCAGCCAAACCTTTAAAAGCAGTTGCCACGTTCAAACAAAAATCCTCATGTTTCTGTGATAAGTCTTGTTGTTGTTGTGATAAATCCTGTTGTTGTTGTGATAATTGATCGAATCTATTTTGCATTTTAACATCCATCGCTTGAAACATCTCAGTCATTTGTTTAATAGTTACAGACATCAAATCCTGCAGCTCTCTACTAGAGGGCGGTGGAGGTGAAGAAGATGGCGGGGGTGGCGGGTGGGAAATTTTAGAAGTTGGTTGCGGTGTCTGGGACATCGGAGATGTAGTCGATTTTAAAGTTGAAGGCACAGTTTTTCTCGAAGCCATATTAGCAATAAATTTCCAATTATAAAAAAGTCTTATAAGCAGTTCATCCAAAGCAGATAATACGCCGGTTAAAAGTAACAAAAGTTCCAGACCGGAAATCACTTTCACTTCTTACTGAAAAGTATCAATCCATCGCCATTTTAAGTTCACTTTCCCTCAATCCATCTCAAGTATAGGGAAGAACTTATTATCCAAGTTAGAGTAGAGTCCAAGATAAAAAGCAAACTTCCAGGGTCGGTTCGTCTGCTTACAAAAAAACCTCACAGTTCACTTTAAGTTGCAGCGGTGGCGGCGGCTTCTAGCTTCGCAAAGGCGAAGGCGTCCTGGATCGCGGAGAACCACGGGGCTCCGGAGGAGTTCTCACCTACATCGTCCACACGGGACGACTCGGGAACTCAACTCCTACCCCGGGCAGCTCACCTATCCCCTTATGCCCAGGGGAAGGGTATCAAGCCGTTTGACAGCTGATGCTGGCTGTCAAAACGGCTTTTACGCTGAAACAGGCGGGAGGCAGCAGCAGCTGCGTCCGACGAGGTCGCCTGCCACCGGAAGTCCCCGACTAGACAAATATCTTGGTATAGAAGTTATCTGTCATGAGTAAAACATAAAGGAAAAGAAAATGGCTGCATCTCCATATGTTGTCAAAGCAAGAACAGTCGATGTTAGCAGTGTTGACATTATCAAGAGTGGAGGTCACCAGTGCATATACCAGAAAATTAAGATCACTTTTTTTCCTTTAAGGGACCCAGTTGATGCAGAATTTATTATTTATTTATTTATATACTGTACAAAACTTTTTAACCACCCATCTCCCTCACAGAGGGGCTCTTAAGTGCTTCTAGCTGGGAAAACAGAGAGAAATTGGTCCAGAAGCAACTCCCCCCTCCATCAAATTACTGTTCCTTCTGAGACAGTGTGGCCCCATACTGAGGTCTACTCTCTTTCTGGAATTGTAACTCATTACAATAAGTAATTCATTCTTGTCTGGATTCATTTTCCATTTACCAAGGGCAGGCGGACATTCAGTAGAACACACCATTACTTGAAGATGATGCAGAGAAACAGATTTGCATGTCATCAACATAATGACAACACTCAGCTCCACATCATCTGCTGCTCTCTTAAGACTTTTATGAAAATATTGAAAACATCAGAGACAAAATAGAACCCAGAAGGACAACATGGGTTTGTGTCTATTTCAGGGAGCAACTATTTCCAAGTAACATTGTCAAAAATCCAATAGGAAAGAAAAATTGTCTCCAATTCCCAGAAGGATATCACATCACAATCAATTGTTTCAAAAGTAGCAGAAAGGTTGAGAACAATCATGAGAGTAACTCTCCATGTCAGTCCACAAAGATCATCCATCAGACTGAGCAAGTCAGTTTCAACCACATTACCTGCTCTGAAGCCTATTTGAAATACAGTAGCTCAAGATGATTTGCTGCATCCAGGTCTACTCATACTTAAACCACCACTCTCTTATTCAATTATAATTGCCCATCTCCAAAAGATTCAGTGTTGGCTTCTTTGGAAGTGGTCTAATAATGGTCTCCTGTCAGGAAAGCTATAACTACTTTTATTGAGATTGATTTGTTTTGGACTTAAACCCATGTTTTTCCCCTCATTGCTATGGTAATGGAGCTGGTTTATCTCTGTCAAGGTCATCTTCCTTATTCTCTATACTTCCTTTAAACAGGAGATATTTACCTCATATTGTAAGTTTCTCTATTAAGGCTTCTTTTAATAACTTTCAAGCTACACATTCCAAGCCAAAAAAAGGCAAGGATCCATAAGATGTGATGGAATGTACTACTCTAAACAGCCTGCCATGTCATCCAGTGTCATAAATTGACACTGATCCAATTACCAGACAATCCCATAATTGATTCTGCATCAATAGCAGTATCTGGTTTAGGCTGAATACAAAAGATTTTATTCACAAAATATCATTACAGGTTGTGTATTACATCACAATGAATTCTTGAGGGTTCTGCAATTCCACTCCTGGGGGAGGAGAAGGAAGCATCATTACACAAAACAATTCAGCAGCCCATGAACGGTCCAAGAAAAAAAAATGCCTTTCAATTGTGGAATCCAGCTGCACCCAATAGGCTTTTCAGGCACATTGAAATAAAAAATAAAATGTCAGTGAATAGTAATGATTTAATTTTGCCTCTAAATCTGCATCAACAATGCTCTGGGAAAGTCTGTTCAATATTTACTCTGTTTAACAAAATGATCTGGAGTTTTTAAATAGGGCCTCGAGGAATTTGTACTTCTATTTCAAAAGCTTCAGTATTTGGGAGAAAGTTTGGTGGTGGTGGTGGGGAATTTCACTGTAGAGACTCAATCAGGCAAAAAATACTTCATTAGCATTTTCATATCTGTAAGGTAGTTCCTGGTTCTGCTGAATACTGCTGCATCATTTAAGAACATTCCAAATTATAAAATGTACACATAATCCTTGGCTTACAACCATTTGTTTAGTGACCGTTGAAGTTAACAACAGCATTGAAAAAAGTGATGTATGGCCGGCTTTCACACTTATGATCGTTGCAGCATCCCCATGGTCATGTGATCAAAATTCAGGTGCTGGGCAACTGGCATGTATTTATGACAGTTGCACTATCCCAGGGTCATGTGATCGCCATTTGTTACCTTTCCAGCCAGCTTCTAACAAGCAAAGTCAACGAGGGAAGCCAGATTCGCTTAACAATTGCAGTGATTCACTTAACAACTGTAGCAAAAAAGGTTTTAAAATGAGGCACAATAACTGCCTTGCTTAGCAACAGAAATTTGGAGCTTAACTGTGGTCATAAGTTGTAAGTCAAGGACTACCTGTATGTTCTAAACCAGCAGCTCTAACCTTTTTGATACCAGGGACTGGTTTCAGGGAAACCAATTTTTCCACAGATCAGCAGCAGTGGGAAGGGGGGATGGTTTTGTGCGCTACCTATATCCCATGCACGTGCCGATGAAGCTTTGCTCACTTGTACAATCCTATTCCCAACAGGCCCTGGACCAATCCATGGACCAGAGGTTGTCGAGTCCTGTTCTAAACAGCTTCCAGTATAATACCTGAAGCTAAAATTTAGAATCTCCACCATTACAGAAACCTATGTTCTCTCCACGGCATTATCCACACTTGTATAATTTAAAGAAAAAGAAAGGAAGGCCTGGAGAAGAAATAACTAAAATATGATTCAAATTGGCAGTGATTCTTCATTCAGATATCTTTTCCAGGAGGAGTGAAGATTAATCAAAGAATTACATAAAATATCATGAAACCATGGTACACTCCAGATGAGACCCTCAGAATACCACCTTTTTTGTTATCTTTCAATGAGTGTGTGTATGTGGGGGACTAGGCCTTGAATTCCTCAAAAACACATTATTTATAAAAGGGATGTTGAATGAAGATGTAATTCTCCTAATCCCACCTCTCTGAGAATTCTATGTCTATTGATATCAGTAGTTTCTCAATTTTAGGGACTTGCATTCAGTGGACAGTGCACATAACTGACAACATTTGACCTTGGACTTGGTTTCCAAATATTTCCAATTCAGTTTGACCAATAGTTGCTTCGAAGGGTGTCCATTCTACATGTTTGTAAAGATTATGGTGTGAACTAAGCAATCATGTCAGATATTCATAAAACAAAAGAAACTCTGAAGACATATGTGTTGTAATATAATATAAATGCTACCACTAAAACCATGATATCCGAGGCAAAAAAGAATGAAAATGGTATAGGACACACCCTTATGTAGCAATGGTCCAAAAAGATGAATGTACATGGAGTGAAACCCATATCAGCAGCTAATACAATAATGAGCTTTATGAATTTACATTTCAGAGTCAATTATGGACAGCTGTGGTGATTCCTAAACAGCATAGAATTATTAACAGACAACCAGCAGAAAGGATTCATTGCCCACCCCCATGAAGTTCATTAACTTCTTAGGTGAGTCAAGAATTTTTACATAACAAGTGATTCCAAGTAAATGTTCTTTCTGAGCAATTATTTTAAATTAATTTTAAATCTGTTTGTTACATCTGAATCACTACAAACCAATTACCTTTCCAAGATGTTCTAGACAATTTGTCCGCTCTGTCATTCTATGTTTCAACATACAAGCTGTACTGTACAAATAAAGGTTGCTATACATAATATGCCCATTTCATTCTGCAGATGGTTTGAATCTGGGTATGAATTAAAACATACTCACATGGTGCATAAAACATCACTAATACAGAAGAATGTTCCTTGATAAACTTGTCAAAATCATCATCTGTTAGGTGAAAAACAGCGTTTTCTTCTTCTGACCAAGGAGTCTCAGGAGTCTGTGGCTTAGGTGGCTGAGGACTATAAAAAACAAACACAGTAGGCCATGTTCAGAAGGTACTACCAATAGTAATAACATCAATAGTAATAGATTTATATACTTCTCCACAGTGCTTTACAGCATTCTCTGAGCAGTTCACAACATCAGCATATTGCCCCCCAAAATTTGGGTCCTATTTTACCGACCTTGGAAGGATGGAAGGCTGAATCAACCTTGAGTCAATCAGGATCAAACTCCAGGCTGTGAGCAGAGTTTGCCTGCAGTATTCTATCCACTGCACCACAAGGGCTCTTAGAAGGTAAAGAGCAGCTGTCTAGGTCATAATTCACCTGATTATGTAAATGTTAAACATGCAATACAGTAATTTGATAAATGTAAGTCTCTGTTCAAGGAGGATAATCATTAAATACAAATTTTAAAAAGGATGAGGGTGGAGAGGCACCTGGCACAGAAATTTTGTAAGAATAACAATGGTAATTACGGGCTACAAACAAAAAAACTTTAAGATGGAACAACAGACATGCCTTGTTAATTTCCTCCTTAACTTCTATAAATAATCTGTTGCGATCTGACAGTGAAGCATAATACAAAAATACCATCCAATGAAAAGTTGCTAATGAATGCAAACCATAAAGTGTGTTAACACTGTAACTGCATCATTCTTTTAGACACAACACTGCTGAAAATAGTCATTTTTTTTACAGAAGACAAATAACAACAGTCACTTAGCAAGTTGGGAGGTGAGAGGTGGAGATGTATGTAGACTTATATCCAGAAATGAACAGAAATAATTGAGCAAACTCTGCCAGGCAATTAGTACATCAACAGTTTATACTGGTGTATACAGTTTATACAGTACCACAATCCAAAAGTGATTGTCTAAAGGAATGAACCATTTCTCATTTATGTCTCTATTTTACTTAGCAGCTTTTCATTTGTCTCAAATGAATTTTATGAAGAAAGTTAACTGTTCATAAAATTGTCTTTAAGAACAAGGTCAAATGGTTTATCAGAGTTTTCAGATATAAAACAAAGTGACTTAGAACATATCGGAGGTTTTTCAAATGAATTCCTTAAGTGGGTATCCATATTTTGGAAATGAATTAAGACAAGATTCTGTCCTTTTCCATCAGTTATTTTGAAGACTATCTGATCTCCTGCCAAGTATCCAGTTACCTTTCCAAATAAGAGAGGAATTGTGACATTGAGAAGCAAGGAACCAGAGTGGTACACATCAACAACTCTCTCACCTCTACAGATTCTAGTGCAGTGTATCTCACCCCTCTCCCTCTCTTCCCAGGATCCTCTTTTCCACCCTTACCTCCTGCTGCCAATATTCCAGCACAGGATATCCCACCTGCTTGTCTGCCCATCTTTCCAGCACTTTTCCCCAGCTTCATTTGCTGCCACAGTCATAGCAAAACATATTCCACCAACCTCTCGACGCCCTGAAACTGTATAGGGGACTTTCTGCTGCCTTTCCATTCTTATTCTTCTATTCCTTCTATTCTTAGTTTTCTATTCTATTCTTATTAGCGGCCATAAAGCTCCTTACAAGTATGTGTGTGCTCAGTCTGAAACGGGACACTAAGTAATAGGAGTTATTTATTCTTGTTACTCTATTTAATGTAGTTTATTATTTCCATATAGGGCAAACATACATCAAAATGTTCCATTATACCTTTCCAGCATTTTTGAATGACTGTTGCAGAACACCGGACCATTCATACTAAAATCATCTTTGAGTTATTACTTATTGTTACTGTGCATATCTACCAGGCTTACACTGCAAACAATTTATAACAGCAACTGTAATTATTGTTAGGTCTCAACTAAAGCATGTTTTCTCAATATGACTTTCTTTTCCCCACTATTGATTTCTTTTGGAGAGAGAGAAAAAAGCTGCAGCATCATTTTTTTTTTCTTGTGGGAAACTATTAAACATGCATTGAAAATTAATTGAGAACAAACAGCTGCCTTTAACTCTAGACGGCTGAAATGTCAGCCAAAGCCCAGAGTGGCTTGTTAGCAGACATTATCGTTGGAAACAGTCTGCAGCTGTTTTTGCTTTGCATTCAGTAACTGCATCCAGTAGCTGTCACGGCACTGATATAAAAGTATTGAATATTAGCGGGATTAGGAAACTATAACGTGGACAAACTGAAATGCAGGGGGGGGAAAAATAACTCTAGAAGTTTCTTCAAATGGTTCACATGTGGTCGCCAAGAGATAAGGACCTCCTTGCTGAGGCAAAAGGAGGTGTTGGAGGTGATGAAGGCATACATCATTATTCAGGGAAGGGAAAGAAAACCTCTCTGCATTCATTGGTCATGCTTTCTTAAAAGACCAAAGAGGTTTTAACACTAAGGACATTTTTCTCTCTTTGATCTGCACAGCAGGTGCTGAATGTACTTAATGTTTGACACTGTAAGAAGCTGCAGCCTAAATGTTCTGTGATGCCTCTTCTGACACAAAAACCCCCACTCTCCAACACACAATCAGAAAGTACTGAGAGCAAACCAGGGACCTTGGAACGCACAATTCCCAAAGAAGCCTATTTTAAATTGCTTCCAGATCTGCACTAATTAGTGCTTCCTTTTAACTGCATTACACGGAGTTAAGAGAAACACACCTGTGCTCCTTAAAAGCTCTGTCTAAGAAAAGCATTTGCAACAGGACAGACATAAAGGCAATTGTTTGATAGCTAATAAAGAATAATATTCTCTAGATCAGGGGTATCAAACTCAATTTCATTGAGGGCTGCATCAGCATTGCGGTTGCCCTCGGGGGCCGGGTGGGTGTGGCCTACTGGGTGGGCATGGATGGAGTGGGTGTGGCCTACTGGGTGGGCATGGCCAGCTCTACATCGTTCGTGTCAAGGGGGCCTGTGGGGGCCTGGGCAGGAGTGGGACAGATCTGAGGGTCTCTGGCAGAAGGGGGTGGGACCAGGGCAAGTGCCAAGGCATGGTCCATTTCTTCATTCCTCACAAAGGGTGACACCTCCCCAGCATGCACCCAGGGGGCGGAGTCAACACGGCAGGGGCTGGTTCCTCGCTGTTTCTAGACGGCCTTGTGGAGCTAAGACTGAATGCGTTTCAGCATACATGGCCACCACAAAATTGTACATTGGCTCCTGGCCGGCCTGGGCCAGGGCCAAGGCAGTGGGGGCCGTTCCCTCACTGTTTCCAGGATGGCTTCGCGGGCCACATCCGGCCCCCGGGCCTTGTTTGACATGTCTGCTCTAGATTAAAGATACTCGTCACCCCCATTTAGTGTCCAAAATTTGGGCCAGCAACTTGACTGTTAAGCAAAGTGATTGCTAAGTGAAACTTCAACTGTGCTTAAGATCTTATTTCAACTTTCCTTTGCTTTCAGGACTACAATGGTTGTAAATGCAAGGACCGACTGTAAGATTATCTTTTCATCATTGTCATAACTGCAAATGGTCACTATACGAGGACTATTTGATTTATCTTGCCCAGAATAACATGAGCATGGTTGTTGTAAAACTACACATAAGTTCCATTTGAAACATGCTAACGAAAATGAGCAAATACTGACTAATGCTGTCCTTAACTTGATTTGCGTGTGATAAAGGTACAAGTAGTCCTCAACTTACTACCACAACGGAGCCCACATTTCTGGTGGTAAGTGAGACAGTTAAGTGAACTTTGCCCCATTTTATGACCTTTCTTGCCACAGTTATTAAGTGAATAACTGCAGTTGTTAAGTTAGTAACACGGTTCCAAGCGTCTGAATTTTAATCACACAGCCATGCTGGAATGGCCAGAAGTCACTTTTTTCAGTGCCATTGTAACTTTGAACAGTGACTAAACGAACTGTTGTTAAGTCAAGGACTAACTGCACAACTAAAATTGGTAGCCTTAGCATATGCATCTCCATCTTACTTGAAAAAAGAAAATGTGAAAGCCTGGATTCATGACAGCCATGATTTATAGTGAAGGGTGCCTGCTGAGGGGAAAGGGGATAAAAAAAAAAAGTCAACATGGCAGCCATGAACGTGTGATCAACGTCTGGTCAACTTTTTTTACAACCTGCAGCCACTGTGGACACAGAGATGAATATGGGCCTATCTAATAACAAGCATGGCATATGCAAGGTTGTGTTCTGGAATCCAAGACAAGAAAAAGAACGAAGAGCATGAATTAACAAATGAAATGAAACTGAAGAAAAATATACAAGTCTTGTGATACTAAGAAAAAAGGAGGAACAGTATAACAAATCTGAAGCAAAGTCATCAGATCTTATAGAATGGAGTTGAGTTGATGAATATCTGCCCAGAAATGAAAATGTACAGGTAGTTTTGGACAAATGCAGGTATACGTGTGTGACAGTTGCAAGAGTGATGAGATGTTCTTGAATGGAACAAACCATTTGTGGGTAGAATTAACAGTGAAACTTGAGAAAAATGGACGTGAAAGAAAAAGAGAAAAGATAAAGGAATGGGAGTTATGAAAGAAATAGGGCTTAAAGTAGATTGATTGAACAAAAAAAGAAAATATGAGCAGTGTATAAAAAGGAGATAAAATTCACCACAGAATGCATGGAAAGAGGACCTAAGGAAGAAAGAAATAGAGCTGCTTGAAAGAGAGTAAAAAGAATTATATTGCATATTACATTACATCAATGGGAAATAAGAAATAGGATAGTTTTCTAGTTGATATAAAGCAAGAGGCTGTGAATGAAGAAAAAGTACATATAAGAATGCAATAAAAATGAATCTGAAAGATAGTGTGCAAAAGAAAAAGATAGTTATAAAAATATATCTAAAGAGAGCCATGGATTGTTAAGATTAAAGTGGCAGAGATGTAAAAAGCAGTTCTGACAGATTTTTTTTTTAATGTTTTGGAAAGGGGTGATCAGGTCTCAACAGGGAGCCCTGCTGAAGAGCAAAATAAATTAACAGTAAAAGTGAAGAGATAATTTTGGCTAACACTAAAGTAAGGAAACGTCGGAGTATTTTATTGATCTAAATGTGAATGATAGCAGTATGAACAGTGGTATTGACATTAATGCTATTAAAATTATTCTCCTGGAAAAGAATGAAGAAAAAGAAAGCATAAGTGCAACTGAAATGCTGAAAGGCTGTTGGCATAAGGTATGATTGCAGAAATACTAAAAACATACATGACTCATTCATGGAGTAGCTGTGTGACTTGAGTTTACGTGTATGTGAAAATTGCACACGGGTCTGACAACTGGAAGGATGTTATTATTGTTACCATTTTCAAGGAGAAAGGTAGCAAGGAGGAGTTTGTTAAACATGAATAGGAAGCTATGGCAAGACCAAATTACTGATCTTTAGCAGATCACTGAGAAATATATAAATGTGAGAAAGAATTTTTATTTGTGTATGATAAACACAAATGAACAAATTTGAATTATGGAATACTTTGGGTTAATACGGAATTTTTAATTGTGAATGTGATGAGTGGATTTTTTAAAAAAATTTGTGTGATTTATCTGTTGCATTGATTCTAGCATGCCTAAGAATTAATGGGATGACTGAACATGAGTAGGAAGTAAAGGAAAGATTTGTGGTGTTCCCTTGGTTTTTAATTTGTGGCCAGGTTAGATGGGTATTTGTTAAGGAAATGAATGTGTAGGTAGTTTTGTATGCAGATGGTGTCATGTTGTTTGCTGAGAATCCAAATGATTTGCAGAGAGGTCAGTTGGAAGAGGCCACGAGGATTATATATCTGAAGTTTTAGAGAACAATTGTTACATAGAAAGCAAAAAAGCAGAAAAAGTCGATGAATTTATATTTCTTGATAGAATGTATAACAAAGATGGGGAAAATGGGGGAAGGAATATTCAGGCATGCACATGTTGACAGAAATACAGAGAAAATGAACAAGAATCAAACTGCAAAACAAATGAAGGAAAAGTGAAGTAAAAAAATAAAAAGATGGAATCATGTTTAGATGGAACTGATGAGATCCTGAAAAACAGAGAAGTGAGAAGCGTAAAGAATAAAGGGCAATCAATGTATGGAGTGATGGGCAGATATGGTAGAAGCAAGGAGAATATGCAGGGACAGAAATGTATGAAGAAGTATAACAAATGGTGTTCGTGTAAACTGGTTTTACTGGTGCTTCCTTTCCTTTTTCTTATTTCACATCTTTAGTGTCTTTGACTTTATATTTCTTACTTCTTTTCTGTCTCTGCATAATGTTGTATAACCCAAAAGGGAATAGTTGATATGTATGCATCAAATATGGGAAGAATAAAAAAGCAATGCAAACTACCAATCCATCATGACATTATTGTCCAATTTGAATTGGATATGTCCAAGCATGTTTCAGTCCAGTTGCAGAGTTACAGGACTTAAGATGAGACTTACCTTCTTTTCCAATTCAGCCCATTCTGCCAAATGTTTAATTTTGGGGTGACATTTATCGTCCTTTGACAGCTACTATTAGGGTAATTCAGGTAACAGATACAAGAAAAATATCACTTATTCTCAAAGAAGCTTTAAGCTTTAAGCACTCAACTTTACCCAGTGGTAAATCATCACTGACTCATGTGCTCCTAACACAATATATCAATCTAAATCCTTAAAACAGTACAGTGTCTCAATTTGCTTTCAGAACAAATAATGGCCAGGCACGTCTGGCAGAAGACCAAATACATGAATATATTTGAATCATTTCTGGATTGCACATGGCTCAAATATTATACAGAAAAACAAATTTTCTTAGCAGTATCATGGCATAGAGACACCAGCACTATTAACACAGGCAAATAATTGGTATATAACTTTCCATGAGACCTTTGCATATTTTCCTGTATATCCTCTTTGTAATTTTTCAACCTATGCTGCGCTTTCTCTAAGATGCTTTGGGCAATGAATATACTATATATATTCATGATTGCATCATTTCGTTCCTTGTCAAATGCCTAAGATGCATTATTGGCCTTAAAAAGAAGGAATGTATTACAAGAAATCAAGATTGATCTTACAGATCTGAGGATAGAAATGTCACTGTTTCTCTGTGATGATTATTGCATGTACATCGTTAAGTTTGTCCACCGCTGCCCCCACTAGCCAAAGAGAAAAGAAACATGCAGAACTATTGGACAATATATCCTAACTGAGTTACAAAGGAGAGACTGACAAAAAAGTTTTTTTTCCACAAAGCTTAAGTGAAATCAATGCTCAGTAAAAGGTAATGGAGAGTTGTAATTAACACATGCAAAATAGAAAGCATGACAAATGAAAATCAGTGAGAGCTCATTTACCTTTAACTCAAGATTACATTGTTATATATTCTTTAGATTTTCCCCCTAATGCTCATCAAAAAATGTCATTCTCAAAGATGGTGGTGTCAACTTTAAAAACTCACTTTTGCAGCCATTCTCCAATGTCCTTTGCTGTAGCACCATAGTTTTCATAATTAAACAGGAATTTCCCCTTTCTGTAAAAGCAGTGAAACAGAGAGGAGTTGGGATACAAGGATAAATATAGGTAGACAATTATATGCAATACTTATGTGCAGAGTATGTAGAAACTGACTCAAAGTAGCATATTGTTGGATATCCCCGGACATTATATTCTTCTTTTATTTTTTCGAATTCAGATGAGTAGACATTCATCCCTGCGAGTACCTGCAATGACAGAATCAAAAGATCCTTACTCCAATCAGCTCTTCCAAAACTTGAAAACCCAACATTAACTGCAGGAAAATAATATTTGAAAAGAACATGTAGTTGCTAGCAACTCCCACCTAAAATCCAAGGGAATCATCCCACTTACATATCTTCTGATTCATTTCTTTATGGGCTTATAGATGTTCAGTAAAATGTTGGCTATTTTTACATGCTGGGACTTGCTGCTGTATTTATGAAGAAAAATGAATTGTGGCCTCATAGTGTGTAATTGTAGAATCTATGGTCCCCAAAAGTTACAATTCTCAGCAGCCCCAAACAGAGTTTTTGTGATAAAGGCAGCTGGGAGTTGCAGTTCAGCAACATCTAGAGATCATCCTCTATCCCACCACTTAATATGGTAGCAAACATATGCAATGATGTGGGAAAACTGTCTAAACAATAAAGTGTGCTACTGCATGCATTACTTGGGAATCAATTTAAAACAGACATCATATAATTAGTACTTCAGCTCTCGTCTTTTATTCTTGCCATAGTGTCAGTGCTAGCAATTAATCAAACGATTCTTGGGCAAATTATTATTTTAAAAGTCTATTAAATGTCATTCTGTTAATATATTCCTTTCTATCAATCGTTGTCATGTTAAGTAAGTCTTAAGTTTGCTGTGGTGTTAAGGACATAACAGAGGAAGCTTAATAAGTCCTACTGATGATACTGTAAATTATACAGTAAAAGCCTACTTTGATAGCAATTTCTTTATGATGTAGGTACTTTGCTCATGTCTGCCATCATGACTAACATATTCAGATTCTATAACTGCATGAAAGGCTTCTGAGAACATATATGGTTTCATAGTGATTGATGGTTGGAGATGACCAAAGAGAATTGAAATCATGCCATAAAGCTTTACAAGATTGTTACAAAGATAATCAGGGGAGAATTCCATATATATCATGTTGGATTAAATCAGTAGCATGAATAGTGAAATATATATTGTTATAATCTTAGCCACATGTGAATTGTGAAGATCTCTTAATTTTCTGAACATTTCTCTAAATATATGAGATGACCATCACCCTGGGGGAAAAAAAAGCTTTTGCAGAAAGTTAAATTTGCAATTTCTCTTTTAGATCTAATATTTTTTTTCTTTATTAGGTTTCTAAAGAATCCCTTGGTTATTGTGTCTCCTGTGACAAGTAAAGATTTTGGGCAAGGTAAATTGGCTACAAACAACCTAGAAACAGGATACCGTGGCCAGACTATATAATACATTTGCAGATTAATTTGCAAAAGCTAGATAAACCAAAGGGAGTGGAAACAATCTATTTTATTTTTAACTTCATAGATGAGAAGAAACAGCTCCTACCAAATCCCAGAAAAGCACATTATTTGCACACAATTCTACTAATTTTGTAGATATGACAAATGCTCAGGAAATATAGATGAAATCTCAATATAAACTGCATGAATATGTTACATTTCCAGGTAAGTATACCTTAAAAACATCTCAAGCAAGTGAAATTAACTTAGCATTCATATTTGTTGAAAATTATATCACCAGGATATCTTTGGAACTTCAATAACAGCTATACCAGTAGCTGTTCAGGTACAAGGCTCTTTTTTTAATTAAAAAAAGGGAGTAGATTCAGAATTTTCTCTTCACTCCTTAGCACAAGCAAAACTAAAAAGAGACTTTTAGATCCCGAATTTGTAACCTGAGATCCTCTGTGTGAAATAATATATCTTTCTGCTCTTCCAAAGCCCCAAGCACTTTTAAATGAAACTATAATGAGGACAGGACTGTTCCTCTCTGATCCAAGTAGTCTTGCTGCTTTATCCCACAGTGGCTAGTTGCTGAAGATACAATTGAAAGATTAACTTCTGATTAATACCAGTGAAGGCTTAAATCCCTTTAGCAGCATGGAATTAATCTATCTCCCCTACTTGTCCCTCATCCAAGAACAGGATTTTCTCTTTCCACATAAAATGCTGCAGCAGAATTTAATGCCAGTTTCCCAAATGAAGGAACTGCTGAAGCCAAATGTGCTCAGAACTGGTATGAAATGTTAAAAGTAGATCATCCAAAGGAGAAGGTCAGCTGTTACCCAGGAACCTTGAAAAATGTTTAAGAGCACACATAAGTCTTTTCCTTATCGACTATTCTGGATGCTCAACACCTACTTTGAACAATGTCAAATAGATTAATAGGGAGACTCCTACATCCACCATTTCCATCTCGATATTATAAGACCCAGAAAGTTGTTTTCACAGATTTTCTTTCTTTCTTTCTTTCTTTCTTTCTTTCTTTCTTTCTTTCTTTCTTTCTTTCTTTCTTTCTTTCTTTCTTTCTCTCTCTCTCTCTCTCTCCCTCCCTCTTATCTGTCATGGTTGCAGAGCTATCTCTGCATACAGCAATATATCAAGTTACCATGGGGGTAAATGCAACCCTCCACCTCTTTAGACTAAATTCTATAGGCCTCACAACCAGTTATAATCCCACAATTATTCTTATTAGTCTAAATACCAGAAGAATAGGTTTGTTTATTTACAGACCTGCTGCTGTTGCTGTTTTAAAAAGCAACACCTTGTCAACCTGTCTCCCTTTCTCTGAGGTATTCTGCCATACCTCAGAATACGGTTTCCACCAGAAGTAGGCTGGACTATGGTTTAAGGGAAAGGAAAAGGATGGTCTAGCAAATCACTGGGTAATTTTATGTTTGATGTAGCTAATTCCACTCTTAGGAACAGCAAAAGAATGCTTCGGAAATCTCTGTTTTCTGAAGCAGCTCTGTTTTTATGAACTTTCCTCAGAGGGGAGTTTATATTTTTATGAGAAAGTGTTAAATTTTCAAGTGGACATTTATATGCCAGTGACTGGAAAAACCTGTATTTTGCAAATCCTTGCCCTTTATAACATTAGTATTGCCTCTAATCTACTGCTGAGCAGTCCAGTTATCCATGTTTAATAAAATGTTACACATCAAAAAGGTTTCCTCGGAAAACTAATTTGAAGAAACCTGACTCAATTTCTTCCCAGGTGCTAATTATCTTTTGGTGAAGTGCTGTGGCAGGACAAAAATAGGAAAGGAGAGGCTGAAGAGAGCAAAATCTATTACAGACTGTGACTTTGTGCAAATAAAAAGAAGAAGAAAACAGCAAAATATTCATGTTCTTATAGGTAAACGAAAAATTTAAGATAGCACAACAATTATAAGCTTAAAACCTATAAAAGCCATTGGGATGATTTATAAAACTTATTATCTACAAAAGCAACAAAATATCCAGTTGGTATCAAGGCTGTAATTATAAGCACATACCCTATGAAAGAATTCTGAGAAGAAATAAAAGTAGTGATATAATTATCAACATTGTACCCAGATATGCCATTATATTCATTATCTGCACATTTTCTTGTTTTCTCATCTTAAAACAGAATGGAATCAATTAAATTTTCCATATATGGGAGGACTGTTGAATTTTGAATCTTTCTCTATATTTAAAACAAAAATTAAATATGTACAAATATAGCTGAGTTTGTCCACTTGCCTGGTTTTTACCTGTGTAAAATCTCTTCAATTGGTGCTTCAGTCAGTCTTTCAAAATTGGAATGTTATTACTTTCTTTTTTTCTTTAGCAAATTGCCTGATTCACTTTCCTTTTTCAGACAATTATATTCTGCTTCAAGTACTCGTTTCAATTACACAGTACAGGTAGTTCCCAAATTATGACTATTTGCTTAGCAATGGTTCTAAATTAAGTCAAAAGAGTCGTTTTAAAACCTAAATTTACACTTACAACTGTCACAAACCATCACAATGCCCTCCGTGGTCACGTGATTGCAATTGGGGCATTTGGCAACCAGCTAGCATTAACAACCAGCTGCAGCATCCTGTGGTCACATTGATCACAGTTTGCAAAATGGCCACTGAGGAAGCTGAATTCACTTAATGTATCTCCGTGACTTGACTTACAATCACTGTAAAAATGGAGGTAAGATCAGGTCCAGTCACATGATGACTCAATCTATGACTGCAAAAACTTACAATTGCAATACTGGTCATAATTGTAGTCATAAGTTGAGGAGTATCTACAATACAATCGAAGCAATACTATTATTTTACAATAGATTAGGAACTACTGTGCTAGCCACACAAATACATGAAAATCATCTCTGACTGAATGATCTGAATACAATTTCACACAGAGGAAGGTGATGATTTTTCCTCTCCTAATCTAGACTTCCTGTTTTACTTTATTCTTTTATTTACTTGTTGTTTTTTTATTTGATCGGTTGGTTTATATACTGTCTTCCCTCGAGGAGCTCCAATTTGCATACATAGCAACTTATCCTCCTAATTAAACTCCTGAGTTCAGGGACAATTTTTCCCCTCATGCCATCACTTTAATGAACACCTAATCCTCACAGTATTGTTTTATGTCTAAGTATATTTACCCATGTTGTATGGATGTAGTATTATTTTATCCTTCTCATCTTCTCTACTACCCCCTCTTATTGGTATCATATTATGATTATTATTACTCTGTTGGTTTGCATGTACATTGAGAGTTTCTGCGCTGGAGACAAATTCCTTGTGTGTCTAATCACCCTTGGCCAAAATAAAAGTATTGAATATCAAGTATTTTTTCCTCACAATAACAACATGGTGAAGTAGGTCAGGCTGAGAAGAAGTGGTTTGCTCAAAGTCATCTAGTAAACTTCTACAGCTGAGAATGAACTTGAGAGTGGCTTTCCCTAGACCTTATCTAACATCTTAACCATCACACTTTTCAGAAAAAGCTTCTGATGATTCTGCAAACAACTGAAAATTGTGATAGTTACAGCAACTTCTTACAACCTGGGGCTCTGAAGGACTTGGACTTCAACTTTAGCATGGCTAAAAAAATGATGGGTGTTGATGTCCAGCATATCTGAAGAGTAACATATTACAGATTTAAACACTGTATCTCAAAACAAGATCAGATTAAAGAAATCTGTCCTATGCCAGAGACCTTGCTGGATAGAAAGGTGTGGAGATGACTAGCATATAACCGATTTTCCAAAGTTGAAGAGAACTTGAATTATTCTATCCCCTGAGTACTAAGGGACAAGGTTTGAAAGCAAAAAACGAGACTCCTTGGAGCCACAACAGTCAAAAAAATGAGAACTCAAGTTAATATTGGGGGGGGGGGGAGAACCTATCCAATAGATAAATTGCTCCAACAGCAGCAATATGAAGCTTGATCTCCCATGCTCTCACCAACAATGGGCTCACCAGCCTCAGATATGGGTGCATCAGCAGCTCCTTTCTTGTGTAATCCCCACATTTTCCCCCTCCCTTCTAAGTATCCAGCTCAAAAAATAAGCTCTCTTCTTTGCCTGGGCAGTAAGTTGATTCAAGTCCAGTCAGTGTAGAAGGGTGGGGGAGTTTATTTGTACAAGCCTCATAAGGATAATCCAGCAGTTTTCTTGTCTAGTTTTCTTTTTGCTGATCATTGGGATTTTGACTTTTTTCCTCATCTTTTTTCTCTATTCCCCGCCTATCTTCTTCCCTTCTTTTTCAGAATAGACCTGATACTCAGCAGGCACTGAGTCGGCAAACATTCATGCCCTACTAATGTGGCTTTCTCACAAAGAAGCCGGGGTTTTCCCTTCACCACACATCCAGAACCTCCACAAATGCTGAAGTTTTGAAAGAACAATGGAGTGATCTACAAATATTAATAGGTTTAATTATAATTGAAGAAAATGATCAATGGCTGCAGTAATCAGTACTAACAATGCAGCTACCAAAGCAGACCTCAGAAGGAAGCAAAGTTGGCTTTCCAAATATTATTGGTCTCCTATTGTACTTTCTAATAGAACATACTGGTTAGAGACGGTTGGAACTGGAATTCAATAACAACTGGAAGGCTCTGACCTGTGCAGTCAATTGATTTCTCCAGTTATTAGCACTATTTCACCACATTCAAGATCACATCCTTGGTTTCTGACATCAAGACAGCCAGGACATCAGAAAGGACTTGAAAGGTTTTTGGATTATCTCTTAGAAATGATCTTTGGAAGACATCTGTGAAACTTCACCAATGGCCAACAAACGGCTATTTTCTGCTGTCAAGAAATGTTTGGGTGTATTATGATTAGTCTTGCTATCTTTTGCTCCCAAAGGATTATGTCAGGTTCTACTAGCATCTTCTATTATTTGCTGCTTGTATTTTTCCAATCACTGTTTTTCAATATTTGTTTTAAAACCTGTTTTTCAAAATTATTATCTTTAGCCACTTGGAAAAAGAAACGGAATACTTAATGAGGCTACAGTGGATGTTTGAACTACTTATAAAACTTCTTTAATTAACCTGAACCACTTCATATTGTGTTTCACTTGAAGAGCAAAAGTTGCCATGCTGAACATATTAAAAACAACCAAAACCATATTAATTCAGTACCTTTAAGCTAATTAGAAAAGCTCAGAAGTCTCCAGAATTATTCAACAGGGTAAATCTTTTTATAAATGAAAATCCAAAACAGGACACTAGAAAGGATTTTGGATTGGTATTTTTAATTAAGAAAGGTAAACGTAATTTCCAATAGTTTTTTTTTTTTAAATCAATCTGGGTGCCATTAGCTGATCAATGAACCATCACAGAATGAAACTCCAGATGAAGGATATACAGTGCATTCAGAAAGTATTCAGATCCCCTTCACTTTTGTCAATTTTGTTATGCTGCAGCCTGATTCAGGTTGTTGAAATTCATTTTTTCTCATTAATCTACACTCAGTACCCCATAATGACAAAGTAAAAATAGAATTTTAGGAATGTCTATAAATTTATTAAAAAGAAAAAGAAACTGAAATATCACATTGGCATAAGTATTCAGACCCTTCACTCAGTACTTTGTTGAAGCACCTTGGGCAGCAATTACAGCCTCGAGTCTTTTTGGGTAAGATGCGACAAGCTTTATGCACCTGGATTGGAGGATTTTCTGCCATTCTTCCTTGCAAATCATCTCAAGTTCAGTCAGGTTGAATGGCGACCATCAGCGGACAGCCATTTTCAGATCCCTCCAGAGATGTTCAATAGGATTCACGTTAGGGCTCTGACAGAGTTGAATGCCACTCCTGTGTTGCCTTGGCAGTGTGCTTAGGATCGTTGTCATGATGGAAAGTGAACTTTCAGCCCAGTGTGAGGTCCTGAATGCTGTGGAACAGGTTTTCCTTTAGGATATCCCTGCACTTTGCTCCATTCAGCTTAACTGTAGGTGGATTCCAATCAAGGGGTAGAAACATGTCAGCAACGATCAAGAGAAATGGGGGGCACCTGAGCTAAATTTCCAATATTGATGCAAAAAGTCATGCCAATTGATATTTCAGGGTTTTTCTTCTTTTTAATAAATTTACAGACATTTCTAAAATTCTGTCTTTACTTTGTCATTATAGGGTACTGAGTGTAGATTAATGAGAAAAAAATGAATTTCAACAACTGTAGAATCAGGCTTCAGCATAACAAAATTGATAAAAGTGAAGGGGGTCTGAATACTTTTTGATTGCATTGTATATAAAATTACCTTCCTTTTATGTTGAATCATGTTATTGAGAATTCTACATCATTGCCCTAACAAAAATATCACCTCAATATGAACTCTGAAATTTTCTGGCACATACGGTTAACTTTGCTTTGTGTGACCTATCAATTCAGGACCTAGTCTTTAATAGTAGCATTTTGCATTTGAAGAAGATTTTGCATTATCAATCTTCCTGCAATATTAAATAGCCTCTACATTTTGTAAAGTATGAGACAGTAAATTGCAGCGGACCCTAAACTCAAAGAAAGCTATTTCCTGTACCACAAGATACTACATATTTTTATTCATATATTTCAGTAAACTCTTGAAAGCAAACAATTAATATATTGCTCATGACAAAAAGCACATATACAAATATCAAGTCTTTTTGTACTTTGTACAAAAAGACTTGATATTTCTCTGGCACAAGAAAAATAAATGTATGCAAAT